>NW_027186304.1:84082355-84095186 GCF_028583685.1 Petaurus breviceps papuanus
ACACACCCCAACCGCCACCAACTAACCACCCCCACCAGCTGCAGCAGCAACAGCCTCCGCCGCCGCCGCCGCCGCCTTGTCACATGCAGCCAGCCTAAGGGAGATTTAACAGCCAGGGTTGGCGGTGCCTCCGCTTTCCCTCCTTCTGCAAGACGATCCTACCCAAGCAACGGCGCTGATTTGTTTTTATTTGATTTGTCTTCTATCTTTTCTGGGAGGCTGGGGGAGGGGGACGGTAGGGAGTATGGACACTCGATGAAGGGGGCGATGAAGATTATTGTTCTTTTTAAGGATGTCTTCCTCCTCCTGCCTCCCCCTGCCGCCTCTCCATTGAGCCTTTCTACAAGAGAAGATGAACCAGAGTCAGAGATGTAGAGAGCAAAAAACAACACGAGCTCCATCCAGCTAGGAGGACCCTCCTCTCGGTGGAGGGGAGGGGGTTTTCCAGCGACACATCATTGGTGAAGGGAATCGCAGAGTGAGCAGCCCCCTGAGAGAGGGGGGAATCCCACAGCCCTTTGTGGTGCACAAGCCAGTGCTGACAGCCGAACGTGGTGTGTTTGAGCAAGGTAAGTGGCTGGGGCATTTCTGCTCCCCTGTGGGGTCTTCCTTTTCCAAATGAATCATCTCATCAGGCTAGCCTGACTTGAGTTGCGAAAGGGGGTGGAAACTGCCATATGGCGCCGAGTGGACTTACACACAAAGCTGACTTAAGGCATGATATAAATGTATGGAGCTCTCATTCCATAGAAGGAAGCACCGAAGAATGTTAGCCACCTAAGAGCTTCTGGAAGAGCCCTTTTGAGAAGGGGTGGGTAATGTTATTTTGCAAGCTATTTGCTCTTGACGACTTAGGTAGATTTGTTCTTAAATGTCTATCTCTTTTTCTAGGTCTATTTCTGTCTCTCTCTTTCCCTCTCTCCTGCTGGGACAGGATTTAAAGACTGCAACATTATTGATGTATTTAGTAGTCCTCAGAATACACTGGCAATGCATTTGATTTCTCCCAAGCTAACCGGGGTTGTTGGGGTTCCAGTTTTGTAGCACTGTTTCTGAGTGTGCGACGCTTCTCAAAGGAAAATGCTTCATAGCTGCTTCCAACACACTCTGTCTAGGGGAATTGGGAAAACAGTTTCCATGAATGATACTAAGAGATATCTACCATTTGAGTTAATCGCTTATTTCTACTGCTCTAAGGTCTTTTCCAGAATAGTATTACTATCATGTATTTTCTTTCTTAAAAAAAGTTAATGTGTACACATCGTAAGCAGTAAAAACATACTTGTGTACACACACACACACCCCAATACAGATTGATGTTAAATGCTTACATCTTACAAATTGTTAATGAGATAAAATAGACTTGGGTATCTATATATTTACACTAGGGAAATTAAGCAAACAGACGCAAATTTACTTTGAGTTCACTTCACAGAGGCTCTAATTCCATTCAAGTTATGTAATGCTGAAAATATTTTAAAGTGGACTTTCATATTTTACTTTCTTGTCTATTTGATACTTTATTGATAAGCCAATTTTAAGTATAAAGGTCTGTAAAATAGGCACCTAGGATCATTGTTTTCAAGATGTGGTACTATTGGTTGTATCAGATTTTGTAGAAATTAAAAATTAGGCAAGATATTACATCTTAGAAGACACTCCAAGAAAGATTTTAACCAATAATATTTCCCTATAATGCAGAATAACTTATTGAGAATTTTAAAATTTAAAAATGAGTGTTATAAATGGTGTTATAAAGAGACCAGGAGTCTTTCACTTTGTTTAATTTATGTTTAGAAGAGCACAAATTTTAAAATGCAGCTGAAGAAAATTGGGGCAAGTCTTTTATTCTTAAAGCTTTGTTCTCTCCATATATATTATATATTTTAATTATACATAAACACAAAGTTTTCCAAACTTTTCTTTCAATTCAAGCAAAAATCTGCAGAAAGAAAAACAAAATTAAAAACCCTGAATTTTCAAATTAACTAAGACTTAAAATGGAATTATTAATGTACAATATTTCCTTTTACATGTGTGTGTTTTATATATATAGGAGTGTTACTAAATGATTCTATCATTGTGTTATATAAGGCACCCAGGGCATGACTTACACACTTACTGTAGACGCATTAACTTTTTCAAACTATTTGGTTTCATTAAGTAAATAAACTTCTAATGAACTACTAATTTGGAAGAGTTAATGTACCTCCAAGAAGTAGAGCATAAATGAAGTACTAATTTATTTTAGGTATATTCATTTTCTCAGATTATTAGTGCGCAATAAATAAATGCTAGCTAGTTATCTAAAAGTATTCTGTAAACTTAAAAGGGTTAATATGCCTCCAAAAAATAAACAGAATATTCTCTTCTAGTGGACTGTCTAGTAGTACACTGAATATTCATAATGATTAGAATTGTGCATAATGAACTTCTCTTCCTTTACTTTCATTTAATCATACTTTTAGATAAAGAAGGAGGGAATCAATAGTTTTTTGTTGTTGTTGTTGTTGTTTTTGCCTTCTGCTTCTGTTTACCCTTCCTCGAAACCTCTCTTTGGCCTTCATTACCAAAAGAAGAAAAAACCCTGCAATTTCTACTTTTAGATTTGGGACTTGGTATCTTTCTTCTCTATCCTGGTCTTGACTTTTCTCTACCTTTTTCAAACATGCACCAGTCTATTAATGTGTTTGATGCCATTCCCATCTTCACTTTGTTCTCTTCACCCCCACCACCAACCTCACTTTCCAAGTATGCAGACTTACCTACAAAAATACTAATAAAATTATAATAAATTATTATTTTATACTTACTCTGCATACACACTCTAGGGAATTTGCTGGGTGTTTTATAAACATCTACCTTTCCCACCTAATTTGTAGTGTAATAGAAAGAAGTGAGACAGCTAGAAAAATGGCAAAAATCACAAGATGCTAGTCCTGCCATAGATCTAGTGCCCATTTTTATCTCTGTCCACATCTTTCAGATTTGTGTCATGTTTATTAACATGCCCTTGTCTGTGGTACCATCTTTACTCATTAAGTATTTTAATTAGGAGTTTTTTCTTTGCCTTTTTTGAATTGGTGTTATAAAGAGACCAGGAGTCTTTCACTTTGTTTAATTTATGTTTAGAAGAGCACAATTTAGTGACAAACTCTTAGAAAATGTCAATGGAAATTCCAGGAATATATAATCCCCTTAGGGGTACATTTTACTTTTCTACACTGTTTTAAAAATAAAATATAAAGAGGTAAACATTTTTGAAGATTGTTACTGCTTAGAGATCAGATCCTAGAGAACATCCTTCTACTTATGGTTGTCTTAATATAAAGTTTTAAAATGTCATCATATATTTTAATGGAAATATTTTTTGTTTATTAAAAAATCCATTTGCTTTAGATGTGGTATGGTAGACTGTAGAGATTTGTCAATGCTGCTTAAATGAAATTTTCACAAAATTATGATGCTATTTTCATTTTCATAAATTTTCAGAGAAAAAGATGCAACCAACATGAATACTATATGTGCTACATGAAAGTAAACGGCAAACTGAGTTTTGGACAGTATTTCCTTACACCCATTCCTGAAGCAGAAAGAACCTAGAATTTTAGTTATAAAGTAACCTAGCTTTCTAACTTAAATGACATATAATGCTCCTGAGATCCCTAACCCACCTTTACCATTACACCCCTTCCTGTGTCCTATCTTTTAAGTAGAGCTCAAGTAAATCCTTTCTTCTTCTTTTATGTACATAGATTGGCTGAAAGTAGATATGGAGTACATAGAATTGACTTTGTAAGATTAAAAGTCTTTCCAATTCACCAGAAGCTTATTAAACACAATACACACACATATTTGAAAAGTGAGATAATAAATCTAGAGTTTTTGCCTTTAATGGAGTTTATGGCATAATAATCTTTTCCTTATTTAAGCCAAAGCAAGAATTCTTGATAAATGAATTTAAAAGCAATGTTCCTCTGTCTTTGTTGAGCTCCTCTATGTTCACTTGATTTCATTCATTCATTCATTCTTTCTTTTTACTCTTCTTGGTATTTACCATATGATTATCTTAATGCCAATTATAAATTTGTAAATGCAGCAAAATATTAGACTGATGGCTACAAAAGAAGTAAAAGACAATCCCTAGCCTAAAGGAATTTACAATCAGGAAAATCAAGAAAAATCAACAAATTAGTGACTTATTTAATGTGTAATACAAAATCAGATATCCTTTTGTATACACAAGTGTGCATAAGAGAATTTGAAATTCAAGTCATTCTTTTTTTTTCTTTTTTGGGGGGAGGGGCAGTTGGGGGTTAAGTGACTTGCCCAAGGTCACATGGCTAGGGTTTGTGTGTGTGTGTGTGTGTGTGTGTCGTGTCTAAGGCCGGCTTTGAACTTGGGTCCTCCTGACATCAGGACCAGTGCTCTATTCACTGCACCACCTAGACGCCCCAAAACTGAAGCCCTCTATTTTTTTTTGCCTTTATTTTGGAGGAGGGAATGTAGGGCAATTAGGGTTAAGTGACTTGCCCAAGGTCATATGGCTAGTAAGTGTTAAGTGTCTGATTTGAACTCAGGTCCTCCTGATTCCAGGGCCAATGTTTTATTCACTCAACCACCCAGTTGCCCCCCAATTCAAGTCATTCTTGAAGAAGATACTGGATTCACTCCAAATTATGTTGTCTATCTGGAAGTAAAAGTCAGAAGACCAAACTCTAATCCTTGCTCTGTCACTTATTGCCTATTCAACCTTAGGTTAGTCACTTACCCTCTCTGGATCTTCGTTTAATCAATTATAAAATGAGGTATTTGGGTTAGATGACCTTTAATATGTCTTCCTGCTCTAAATTTATTATCTGTTATCTTATAAGTTTCCAGAATCTGGGAAAAGTATACTCTGTCTTACTCCCATCGTTTGGGGCCTACAACTGTCTAAAAGAGAAGAATACCCAACTTCACCTCCCACATGTATTGTATTGTGGGAACTAGCTAATGCCTGACAATGATCAACACCTTGCCAGACTCCACACTGTTCTAGTGAATGAAGGGGAAAAAAGCATTGACTTATTAAGCACTTAACTATATGAACAACAATCCATTAAATGCTAGAGATATAAATAGAAAAGTAAGGCTATCCCTGCCATCGAGAAGCTTGAATTCTAATGGAAGGTTTCAGCTGCAGGCAAAATGGAAAAAGTTCGATGGTCTTTACCATGCTGTGACAAAGCAGGTGGTAATACTTCTCCTTTAATATTATCTCAACCAAGAAAGCAATAGCAAGTTATATATAACAGGTTTGCAGTTTCATGTGCAACCATTTGTTTTTCTATTCTACTGTGTTATGGAAATGTTTGTTTTATTTCTTCAGAATTTTATATATGTGTGTTTATGTATGTGTATATATACATATATATGGAGAAAATATTGGTCTATAAGTTTCTGATGTTGAACCATTTGACAGTGCCAAGCACTTTGATGTAAAAAATTGTCTCTTCTCTGTTTCCACAGAACATTGAATTAAAAGCTAAGATGAAGACATCTGCCAACAGTTAAAATAATCAGATCATTAGTTTAGGAACAGAATTTTCAATAGAAACCTAATCTACTAATCTTCAGCTTATTATTTGATGTTATCAGGACTTACTATCCAAAGTAACATGACAACAACTAGCATTTATAATTAGTGATTTAAAGTTTGCCAAGGGATAGTGTTTGTAAAGAAGCCAAGTAATAGGGAAAATTTAAACAAAAAGAAACAATCGCTTGAGATGTAAATTAGAAATGGTAAGGTTGTCTGAGGCTAAAGAACAACTATTAGATTGCTAAAATGATAGAAATTTCTCATCTACAAAATATATGATCTATAGAGCAGGATAAGATTCCATAAAGGTTAAAATTTCTACTACAATTTCATAAATTTACTTTTAATGTTTTTATTTTGTGATTTTTTTGAATATAGCAAATATCAATACCTTAACGTGACATTTCTAGGATTATTATATTCATGTTTTAAGATCATTGCTGAATTCACAAATAAAATTTTATTAAACCCATGGATTAAAGTCTCCTCCAAATGAAATATTATTTAGATTTAACAGTGTTGTAGTGGACATCAAGCTGCCCTCAAAGCCATGAAAACTTAGTTTCAAGTCCCACATTGGACCCAAATAGCTCTATGACCTTGAGCAAGTCATTTTTCTGAGTGCTTTAAGCAGCTCTCTAAGACTATTAAGTTACAGGTGGTGATTTTTTTTGGTAGAGTCAGTTTCTTTATCTCTGTGATACTATACCAGTTTAACCACAGGTCTAGACAATATCCCCTCTCTGTAATAAAGTGGAAATTATTCCCAAAAGGATAAGTTAAAATAAACCAAAAAAAAAGCTTAAAAGAAACTCATGAGTTCTTTAATCAAGAAAAACTTATATTATTCTTTAGATAGATAGTTTCTCCTAAAAACGTAACTTGTTTTTACCTGATGTTCAACATATGGTTTAAAAAAATCAGATATTTAGTCTAACACTATTTTCTGAGTAATCACAAACTTCCTGATTATTTGCCCATATCCTGATAACTAAATATTATATTTCATTTTTCCTCCAGATACATGCCAGATATGATTGCAACATGTCAACTAAAATTTCTACAAAAAATATTATTGTGCTATATTATGGAGATGCTTGTTTTATTCCATAAATTTTTAAAAAGTAGTAAAACTACAAAAAGTAGTTTATAATACTAGTTTAACATGCACACATATACACACATACAGCATACATAAATTTCATCTCTTTTATTCTCTGTTATCAGTTCAGATAACTATAAAAATTTGAAAACTCTTAGAAATCAGTCAAGTATTTATTAAGAACTAATATGTGTGAGGCACTGTGCTAAGTGATAGAGACAAAAAGAAACACAAAAACAAGGCTCCTGCCCTTAAGAAGCTTACATTCTGGGGAGGGAGACAACATGCAAACCAAATTAAAATATTCTGAAAATAACAGCAGTTCCCAGTCTGCCAATTTAAATGATTTTGTAGAAATATCAAAATTAAGACTGATTTACATTAGGAATCATGACTATGGAAGCTTTATATTTGGGTTGTTCACTGAATCCCCTTCATGACAAATATTGCTTCTTTGAATAGTTGAAATGTTCTCATGTGCATGTCCCTTTGAGCCTTTGTTTTGATGCTTTAGCAGATAAAAACCTTGCCAGTTCTACAATGTCAAGGTAATATAGAAGCACTTGGAAAACAAAGCCCTGAAATGCACCTATGTAAGAGATACAAATGATGGAGTGTTAGTAGATTTTGCTCTTGTTTTGTAAGTCTGGAGGTTTGGAAGCAAATGTGACGAGTAGCTCTCATGCTGAATGTCTCTGGTTCATAAAATCACAATTATTAATCATTCTATCATTAAATATTAATTCCCTTATGAAATAAGACTCATTTTAAAATTGTAGTAGAAGTCTTTCTCCAAATCCTAATAGAAAAATGCCATCAGACATTACAGAAAGAGTAGAAATAGAAAACTTAATAGAAATACACACATATATATGGATGTATGTATGCATGTATGTGTGTGTGCATGTAGTTCTTGAACCCTGGTT
The DNA here is from genome assembly GCF_028583685.1 of Petaurus breviceps papuanus. Taxonomy (NCBI): domain Eukaryota; kingdom Metazoa; phylum Chordata; class Mammalia; order Diprotodontia; family Petauridae; genus Petaurus; species Petaurus breviceps. The sequence goes on from NW_027186304.1 coordinate 84,089,968, forward strand.
TAGGGTGACATTTCAACTTGAGGAAATAGACTTTTTTTCCCCAAAAGTAGCTTTGTGAATTAGTATTTTATATTAAGTTTTGAACCAAGCTGAAAACATAGCTTTGTGCCTAGAATTATTTAGTGTAGAAGGAAATCACCCTAGAAACATTTTGCATCATTTAGACTCCTCATAAAGCTTTTTAAAAATTCCACTTGTTGACATAGGAAATCCTTCCCTTTTGTATGGGATAGGTGCTAGAGAACCTTACAAAGAGTTATAGATAATCTGTGGACTCAGCTTCTGTCCAAAGCTCATCCTTTTAAAATGTCCCTATCATTTACCTGATAACATTAAAAAGCCTCAATTGGGTGATAATAATTTTAATAAACATTATGTAGTTTCTGATTTTCCTAGTCTAGATGGGCTGGCTGTTACTTGTTCTATTTAGACAGTATTTGGGGGATGGGTCTGGAGCTGAAGCTATCATAGCCATAGGTAACCAGAAGCACTTAAGATCATGGAAATATAAGATCACAAATTTAAATTTGTTGAATGACTTAATGAAAAAAATATCTTATTCTACAGTCTTCATTTGTTGAAATCACACCCATCCTTCATGGAATCTCAGAGTACACATCAAATAATCAAATGAAAAATCCTGACTCTTTAAATTTAGGTTTTTCTGTAACTAACTTGAAAATCATAAAGGCATTTGTAACTCTCATGACAGAAAACAGTGAACCTATAGAGGGATTTTGGTCAATTTCCATTGGCATTGACAGTTTTCTTTCCAATTCCGATAATTGCTATTATTTACTGTTTTCCATGCTTATCCCTTTTATGCTGTCTCTTCCCCACCATATTTTAATTCATGCATTTTCCTCACTCCTGAACTTCCTTCTGTGAGCTTTAATCATGCCTGATTGAAGTTGTTGTAATAAAGTGGAAAAAACACTGTCTTGACAGGCATTTGTTACCTCTATTGCCTTGAGTGTCTTGCTTTCTCTGAGTCTTAGTTTTCTCACCTGCAAAATGAGGTTAAATTTCTTCATCTCCAATCCTTGTTCATTGTTCTGATAATTTATTTGTATTAAATGTGTATGTGTTTCATATGCCCCCTCTGGATTATAAAATTCTTTAGGCCAAGGAGGATATATTATTTTTATCTATAGCTTCCTCAGATTCTAGGAGACTCTTAAACAAAAGAAGGTACTTAAGCTCATGGAAATATAGGATCACAAATTCAAATTTATTGAATGATCTAATGAAAGAAATATCCTACTCTACAAGTCTCCAGTTGTTTAAATCACACCCATCCTTCAATACCCGACTTAAATGTCACCTTCTCCATGAAATTTCCCCTGATCTCTTTAACTGGATATGCTCTTCCTTCTCTGAATCCCAAGAGCACCATTTTTTGGTGTTCCTTTTGATATTTCTAATATTCTATATCTTATACTATAATTGTGTACTCCTCTTAGATTACAGACTCCTGGAATATAGGTAATATGTCTTATATGTCTTTGTATGCACTACAAAGGCTTCCTACTGGTAGGTACATATGCAACATTCATAATCACACATTTTGGTTATATTTTGTCTTTCTTATCATGGACTTGACTCTAAATTTTAACCCACTTGCATCTATTAGTATTAATGTAAAGTACAAAGACCCAAACTTATTTATTAATTTAATAGTTTTAATGCTGTATAAAGAGTGATCATTTTTTCCTCTTCCATCCATAAGAAGCATACATATAAAAACAGGCCTGATACATACATTAAATGGGCTAAGCCTGAGAATTCTAAAGATAGGTTCTCTATCAGTAGCACAAGGATGACTTTTTTCATTCAAGTTTCCCGTGCAAATTGTTCCATCTTTCTATTTTATTTTATCTTTCTAAGTACTCAGAAATTCAGCACAAAAATCTGAATATTTTGTGGAAATGGACAATGAGATCATGATTGCATTTTTCGGATGGGGAAATTTGCAATTTAGGGGCAACTAGATTATGCAATAGCTAGAACACTGGGTCTGAAGTCAGGAAGACCTGAGTCAAATTTGGTCTCAGATACTCATTAGTTGTGTAATCCTGGCAAGCTACTTAACCTCTGTTTATCTCGATTTCCTCAACTGTAAGATGGGGGTAATAATAGCACCTATTTCCCCCGCCCAGGGTTATCATTAGGATCAAATAAAATAATATGTGTAAAGTGACTAGCATACTACCAGACACATAGTAGGCACTTAATAAATGCCTCCTTCCTTACTCCTTTCCTTCTTTCCTTCCTTCCCTCCTTCCCTGACTTCTGAGAGTATAACATTTAAGTCCAATTTTAACTTAAGCACAATGAGATCCAAATACAGACCAATACTGAAAGCTTGGTTTACCCTGAAATTCTACTTTTATCATCAGCTAAACTGCATAGACTTAGGAAGCTGAAGGTATGCTTTAATACTTTCATCTGACAGGATATAAATTTTATATTACATTTACAATGTTGACATTGGGCAATATTAGAACATTGACATGTCTTCTTGGTGGCTCTAGCATTTATATGTCATCATAGTTTGTACATTTCTGTCTTAAAGTGTTGGTGAGTTCATGCTACTTATCAAATACTTTAATGGATTCTTATTGAATGCTGCCAAATTCTATTAGTAATAGTAAATTTAACATGTAAAGATTCAAGTCCTTCTTCAATCCCACACTGAGGTGACCCTGTTTTTTTAATGCTATGCCAGCATAACATAAGCTCTGACATGTGTTTTCAAGCTAGAAAGACTTCTAATATAGGCCTCATGACAGATCGTCACCCATGAGCTAACCCAGATCAGAGCAGAAAGGCTAATCACCAAAAGGTTGACCACCAGGTCATGAATTTTATGGCCACAAACTGATTAAACCAATTACTAACACATAGAAAGGCCGTGATCTGCATTGATGGAAGGAGGGGCCACAATAATGATATCACAAATCTTTTACAGTATTGCAGAGGATTCATGGAATTTAACAGGTCATTCAATCCATCTGTCTTGTATTCTTGCCTTTAATTATTTATCATCATTGAAGCTTCTGAGGATGTTACAGAACAGAAACATACACTACATTGTGAGTGAGGATGGAAAGAAATGAAGGAGAGAAAAGGAAGAATATTTATAAAGTGTCATGAACAGAGGGGATTCCTAATAAATGTTACTTAATGATCTAATTTCTTCTATACGAGGATGGGTAAATTGTTTGCAGTGGATGACTGGGTAGGGCTGTGCATACTTCAGATAATCCATTCTGCTAGTTTAAAAACATATGAGATGCAACATAGTGTAACATAATGATTGCTAGATTCAGAGTTGGAAGACCTGGGATCAAAACCTGTCTCTTCTACTTGGTAGACTTTTTAAAAATTTTGGTCAAGCCATTTAACTACTTCAGGAATCAATTATTTGTTAAATGGCAGGATTAGAATAGACAATCCATCAGGAGCTTTCCAGGACAAAATCCCCATGATCCTGCATTGTCACCATGTGTTGAATGCTTATTGTGTATAACAACCAGTTAGATGTGTTGTTGGGGATAAAAAGATGTATGTTATACAATTGGTAGTCTCAAGTAACTCTTTACTGAATAGGAGATATATGTCCTCAAACAGTATTGGTATATAATAAGTTCATGTGACATACAAAGCAACTTTTAAGTTCAGAGGACAGAGATATCATATCCACCTGAACAGATGAGGGTCCATATTGTGAAAGAAGCAACTTTGGACCTGGATGAAAGAAGGATGGATATGATTTTCAGTAGGTAGAGATGAGGGCATTGAATCCTTGGTAGAGGAAAAGCCCTGACTAAAGTCAGGAAAGCAGAAAAGTGTGGATCTTGTTTAGAGAATAGTTAGCTACTCAATTTGGGTCAACTTGAATTACATAAAAAAGAGGAAGTTGAAATAATGGTAGGAATATTTGTTGCAGCCAAATCGTAGTTGTCCTTGAGTGTGAGCCTAAGACATCTGGACTTATTTCACTGGACACTGGGGAGCCATTAAAGATTTTTGATCATTGGTTTGATGCAAACCCATACTCAGGGTAGGAAGGAGATAAGAGTAATCAGGGCAGGGCAGTCAAAGTTTTGCTTCAAGAGGGCTAGCAAATTTAGAGGAGAGCATTTTGTATCTGTAGGTATAAATAGAGTGGCTATGGATCCTTACAGTGAAGTGTAATAGAAATAGGTTAGGAGTGCCAAATCTGTGTTCCTTTGACTATTTTATATAATTTGTCACCACCACTCTGCCAGGGTGTAAGGGTATTGTTGCCAGTCATTTTATCACTCTCTTTTTAGTGAAGTCAATGCCCATGGGTTCAACTTCTTTCTAGATGACTTCCAGAATTATATTTCCAGTCTTTATCTTGAGTTTGGCACCATGAACTACCTAACCTCTCCAACTAGCTTGTACCAAAGGCATACCAATTTCAAAATATTCAAAATAGAACTGTCTATACCCCCCCCCCCACAAGAAGCTAGCTATCTTCAAATCTTAGCTATTTCTGATGAGTGATGCATTCCCTCTAGTCACCTAGGCTCATAACCTCAAAATTATTTCCAACTTTTCCCTCTCCCTCACTTGTCATACCCAAGTAGTTTCTAAGACTTACAGATTTTACTTCCACAGCATCTCTTACAGGTGCTTTTTCCTTTACAACTCACAAGGCCACCAGCTAGTTCAAGCCCATATTACTTCTCACCTAGACTATCTTAAGAGTCTCTTAATTGGATTCCTTGCCTTCAGTCTCTCCTCTCTTCACTCTATCCTCCCCCAAAATACAAAATAATGTTCATAAAGCAAGATTTACCATGTTACTCTCCTACTAAAGAAACTTCAATGACTACTTATTGACCCTAGAATGAAATACAAACTGTTCGGTTTGGTATTTAAAGTCCTTCACAGCTTGTCTCCAGTCTCTTTTTCAAGCTTATTTCATATTAGCCTCCTTCACACAGTTTGCACTCCAGCTAAGCTGGCCTAGTTGCTGTTCCCTGAATTTAGCTTTGCCTCTTCTGCCTCCAAACCTTTGCACAGCTGTCACCTACAGCTGCAATACACTCCTTCCTCTTAGAATCCCATATTCCTTCAAGGCTCAGTTTATGTTCCATCCATGTTATCCTTACTTCTCTGTGTCTCTGTCTCTCTGTCTCTCTCTGTCTCTGTCTCTCTCTGTCTCTCTGTCTCTCTCTCTCTCT
>NW_027186304.1:84095286-84128661 GCF_028583685.1 Petaurus breviceps papuanus
CTCTCTCTCTCCCTGCTCTAATTTGCATTTTTATCTGTTTACTTATTGTATCCCCAAATAGAATACAAGCTTCTTGAAAGTCTGTTTTTCATTTTGTTCTTGTAACTCTGGGATCTAGGACAGTAACTTGAACAAAACAGACTCTTAATAAATGCTTGTTGCATTGATTTCATTCTGAATGTGAGGTAGTAGATGATCCAAAGAGGTGGGTTTCTCTCTCACCCACCACCACCACCACCCTATCAAACCAATATTCCAGCATTTCTGTCTCCTTTCCAAGATACTTATGTTGTTCCTGCCTCTCTCCTCAGGTACAAGTATTCCTAGAAATGACTCTGGATTAATTTTATAAGAACTGTGTATTAGAATTTTATTCTGGAAGGATAGATTGACAAAAAGAGGCACTTGAATAGTAGAAACCAGTTAGAAGACTATTGCAGTAGTCCGGGGAAGAGATAATGAGTCTGGTGGTAAGGATATATTTGAAAGACTTTTTTTTTGCACTTTTTTTTGGAGGGCAATTGGGGTTAAATGACTTGCCCAAAGTCATATGGCTAGTAAGTATGTCAAGCATCTGAGGCCAGATTTAAACTCAGGTCCTCCTGATTCCAGGGCTGGTGCTCTATGCACTATGCCACCTAGTCACCCCTGAAAGACTTTTTTAAAGAATGAAATTATAGTGTTTGAGGACTGACTAGATGTGTGGAAAGAGGGAGAGGGAAAAGTAAAAAATGACTCCAATATTTTGAACTTGAATGACAGAAAATGATAGACGTAGAGCAACAACGTAGAGCACTCAAAAGAGAAGGCAGGTTTGGGGATAAGAAGCTAGTTTTGGTTTGAGACCTGGAGTTTGAAGTGCCGGGCACATCTTAGTGGAAATTCCATTAAACAATTGCTATCAAGGATGGAGTTTTGCAGCAAAGACATAGATTTAGGAGTCATTTGCTTAGAGGTAATAGTTGAAGTCATGAGAATGAATGATTGGGTCAAAGATTGTGGCTTCAGTTCTATCTTCTGAGGCAGTTTGGTAAAGTAGAAAATGTGATAATTTGGAGAAGACCTGCATTCAAATCCCAGCTCTGCCCCTTGTTTCTTGTGTGACCTTGGGCAGATCACTTAACCATTTCTTCAGGGTCCAGTTGTAAAATTAAAGGACTAGACTAATGGATTCTGAGATCCCTTAGATACTAAATCTATGATTGTATGATGATATTCTAGTTTTAGAGAATACAAAGAGAGTCCAAGAGCAGCATCTTGTGTAATGCCTCAGTTTAGAGGGTGAAAGAAGAAAGAATCATAAGCAGTTGTAGAGAAGGAGCAGGTAGAACATAACTCCACCTGATCTTCTAAAGTCAGAGCTACAGGAGACAATTTATTATTTTTTATAAGCAATTGGGGTTAAGTAACTTGCTCAAAGTTACACTGCCAGTTATTTTGTGTGGGTTTTAAGTATCTGAGGCAGGAACTGATCAGGTCTCCCGACTCTGGGGCCAGCGGTCTTACTCACTGTGCCACCTGGCCACCCCTACTGGAGACAATTTAAGTAGAACTTCTGCAATGTACCTGATTTCAATCTCCATGCCAGTCTTATGAGGGAGTTTCATTGACCAACTTAGATTTTAAGACACGTCTAAATAATGAAAGCTAGGATAAGTAACAGAATAGAAATGGGAAAAAAAAATGTGGCATAGCATTTTAAGAATGATGTTAGGAGTGAGGTATAATGGTGTACACCTGAGGCTTGTGGATTGCTTGAATGAACTTCAGAATTCTGAGTTGCAGTTGGCTAAGTGAATCAGGGGTCTACTCTAAGTCTGGAACCAATGTGGTGAATCCCACTGAGTGGGGGTGGGGATCACTAAGCTGCTAAAGAAGTGGTGAACTGGCTCAGGTCAGAAATCAAGCAAGTAAAAGCTTCCACATCAATCAATACTGAGATTGGTACTATGAATGGGCACTGATCTTCCTGTATGGGTAAGAGAGGTTGACTCAATCCACCCCCCAAAAATTTTATTAGGAGCACCAGAGATCAAAATGAGCTGAAGCTTGCTTTGAATTCTAAGGATAACCAAAAGGATTTGTTTTTTAGAAATATTGGAGAAAAGCAGAAGAAAAAGAAATATTGTGGAAAAAGGAAGAAATAGGCTATGATTAAATGGAATAATGATATCAAGCAATTCTGAAAAGACAGAAGGGTTCAGATCTTTTTTCGTTCAAGTTTTCTCTATCAAGAAGAATGATTTTAGGTCTTTTCAGGACAGAACAAAAAGAGTTAATGTGATAAGATTTAAAAGGACCAAGAATAGTACTTCCTACCTCAAAACACCTCTCTCATTCTGATGGCACATCTCTTGTTATTATACTGTTAGAATATAATTTTCTTGGGTTTAATCACTTCTCTCCTCCTCTGGTTATATGATCTTAGGTTTAGTGATAGAATGGGCCTTCAAGGATACCTTGTCCTACTTTCTCATTTTATACTTAAGGAAATTAAGACCAAGAGACATTAAACACTTGTCCAACATTATATCACTAAGGTTCAGTGTCAAGATTTGAACTCAGGTTGACTCCAAATCTAGCCCTCCTGCTATCCATGGTGCCATGGTATCCATTTTGGTGACCATGCTGTCACCAAATACCTACAGCAACACTTCTCTTAATCATGCCTCCTAATAAATGATAAATCAGATTGTTCTCCTTTATAATAGGAGGAACTCTGCAAAGCAGAAAATGAAGGCAGATATTTTACTAAGTGCTGGCCCTCCCCCCCCCCCCAGGAATTAATAGGTAATACATTCTTTTTTGTCTTCAAGAGGCCAATGTTACCAGTAGTTGTGACTGAAGTTAAAATTCAACCTGGAATTCAGGGACTAGTCTGGAAACTAGAAAATATATCTGAGGCTATGATCCCTAAAACCTGAGCTGGACCATTGCCACCCCTGTCATTTCCAGTCAGTTAATGCCAAATAGCAGAGAAAAGGCTTAGTTACAGGCATTGTGAAGGCATGAGACTGCACATAAAAATCCATCTCTGTCATCTATCCCGATAGCCAGCCATGCCCTTGGATATATTATCTATAAAGAAGTGTCAAATAGGGGCCAGTGAGCCCTGCAAACTTTTTATAGCACATAACTGAAAGTTGTCAAGATACCTTTAAAGGATATGTAAGGAATCATGACTTTGTAGACCACATAGCCAAGCTTACTCTTAGAGAAAGTCTGGAGATCATAAGAGGATGACCCAATGAACATTTTTCTTAGTTATTATACAAGAGAGAGGGAAGAAAGAGGAGAAAACCCATAATTACAGAATCCTGGGAGAAGAGAAAATGAAAATTCTTTAGTCCAGCAATCCCTGCTTCTGGCAAGAGCAAACTGTACCAACATAAACAGTAGATTGTCTTCCCTTTTCTTGCACATGGTTAGTTGCAAAGCTGAAGTATATAATGAAAATAATTTCTTACCAAAACTGTACCTTTATTTTAAATGAGGTTGCGTGTTCATACTTAAATTGTGCTTTGTGACTTAATTTCAATCAAGATCAATATTCAATTTTGATTTCTCAGAAAATTTAAAGAGACAAAAGATTCCTTATTTATTAGGCTATAAACGCAGATACAATTTGATTCAACAAGGATTTGTTAAAGATCTTTTATGTCCAAGGCTGTATACTAGGCCCTGGTGAAATGAAGACCTTTTTTTAGTCCCTGCCCCCAAGGACCTCACCTACTATTGTGAGATATAACTTTAAAAGAGATTCTATTCCATTCAATTTAACAAGCATTTATTAAGTTCTCATGTGTGCCTGGCACATATTCATAAATAAATAAATAAATATTCATAAACAAGACAATTTGATGAGAAAAAGAACACTAATTGCTTCTTCTACTGATTACTAACATTTATACAGATTTGAAAGTTTACAAAGGAATATATATATATATATATATACATATATATATATATATATATATGTATAGCTGTTAAAGCTTAAAACTGCACTAAGACTTTTAGGACACCTTGTATGATCTTATTAGAGGATCAGGAAAGAATTTTAGCCATTTTCACAGCCAGATTCCTAGAAACATCAATCTATACTAGAGGAAAAAGCTAGTTATCCTCATAACTTACAATTTTCTTACTCTTCAATCCTTTACGATCTATCTTCTGACCTCATTGATTAATCGAAACTCCTCCTTTCAAAGATACCAGTGTCCTTGTAATCGCTACATCTGATGCCTTTTCTTAAGTCCCTGTTGACCATGCTTTCCTCCTGAATATTCCCTCATCTCAGGTTTGTCATTACACTGTTCTATCTTGGTTCTTCTCTGGCCTATCTGAGCCTCCTTCACTTTGTCCTTTGCTGGTTCATCAACTGCATCATTCCACCTCACAGTGTGTATATATCAAGGCTCTGTCTTGGGTGCACTTTTCTCTATATTCTCTTTCCTCAGCTCCCTTGCATTTAATTATCATCTCTATGCAGATTACTCCCAGACCTAGTCTCTTGCTTGAACTCCAGTTATTTCCAACTATCTATTGGACATTCGAAACTAGATGTCCAGTAGAAGCCTCAAATTCAACATGTCCAAACCATGACTTGTTATCTTTTTCCCACAATCCACCTCTCATCTGAACTTCCCTATTTCTATGAAGACCACCACCATCCTTCCATCTACCCAGGTTCACAACCTTGGTGTTATCCTCAATTCCTCACTCTTCTTAGAGCTATATATATCCAGTAAGCTGCCAAATCTTGTCATTGCTGCTGCTACGATGTCTCTCTCTCAGTCTTTCCCCCTGGCCTCTCCATCCACAAATAATCACCCTCATGCAGACCTTCATTGTCCTTTGCTTTGAAGACTACTGTAATATCCTGCTAATTTGACTCCCTGCCTCAAATCTTTTCTGTCACAAATTCATGCTCCACACAGCTACTAAAGTGATTACTAAATAAAAAGACAAATCTGACCATGTCACTCTTCTACTTAATAAACCGTAATGGCTCCTTATTGCTCCAGGGATCACAGAATCATGTATCAAGAGCTGAAGGGAATCTCAAGCCATCAACTCCAGTTCATCATTTTGCAAAGAAAAAAATGAATCCAAAAGAGCTTAGGCAAAAGTTCAAGGTTCACATGGGTAATAGGCATTAGGGATAGGATCAAATATAAACTCCTTTGTTTGGCATTCAAAGACCTTCACAACTTTCCATCAACCTATCTTCCCATACTTGTTACACATTATTCCATTCCCTATACTATTCCGAGTATATTCCATCTATATTCATGCCTTTGCATTGGCCATTCCCCATGCCTGGATTATACTCATTCACATCCACCTCCTTTAAAATTCAGCTCAATCACCACTTTCTAAATGAAGAGATTTTTAACCTTAGGTCTACAAACATCATAATATTTTTTTTTAAAACCTATTTCAATACAATATATTGCTTTTGTAATCCTATGTATTTTATTTTATGCATTTAAAAATGTTATTGTGAGGGTCCATAGCAAAGGGTCTATGATATAAAATAGTTGAGACCCTGTTCTAAATGAAGCTTTTCCTGATGCTTTCCAACTATATGCACCCCGCTCCCAAAATTACTGTGTATTTGTTGTATATGTGTGTTGTTGTTGTTATTCTTGTTGCTGTTGTACGTATGTGTGTGTTTTATATACATATATATGCCTATCATCTCCATGAAAGAATATAAATCCCTTAAGGGTGGGGACTGTTTCTTTTCTTTTTCTCTTTTTGTCTTTCTATCTCCAGTATCCAGCATAATGCTTGGCATGTAGTCGATCCTTCCTAAATGCTCGTTGATTGATTGATTGAAAGAAGGTAAGAATTCTATGAAACAGAGGTAAGGAGGGAGGGAGGGCCTTCTACACATGGGAAGCAGCCCGTGAAAGAACAGGGAGACAGGAGATGGAATGCTGAGTTCATGAACCAGCAAGTAGGTCAGTTTGGCTGGAACACAGAGTGTGAAAAGGACTAATGTGAAATAAGACTAGAAAAGTAGGCCATAAATCTGGAAAGACAGGCTGGGGCCAGGACATGAAGGACTTGAATTGTCAGGCTGAGAAGCTTGAATTTTATCCTAGAAACAAGAAGATAAAATGTAAAATAGAGATTGTAGTAAACTACTTGAGGACACAGACTATAATAAAATTTCTCTTTCTATTCCCATTGTCTAGCACAGTCCCTTGCACATAGTAGGTTCTTAATAAATACTTGAGTTGAATTAGACTGGATTGGAGTCATTGGATATTTTTGAGCACAAGAGGGGTAAAGTTAAACTTGCTCTTTAAAAAAAATATATTGGCAGCTGTGTGAAAAGCATGTGTTGGAGAGGAGACTGGAAATTGGAGGCCAGTTACAGATGTTATTACAATAAAATCCCATCATGATTTTATAAGCCCATCATTGTTATTTGAGCAACTGCAGTATCTTTTGGTGTTCTGGATGATACATGATACTCAATAGTTCTAATATCTGAAATTGAGATTATATAATCAGTTATTGGGAAGTGATACAGTTTTCTTCATTCTCCTTGGTATTCTTGGATAAAATTGAATATAAGCAAATGAAAAATTCACAAACTTTGAGATTTGCTCAAATCACTCCTTATTAAACATGAAGAATGAATGACTTGGCATTTTCAAAACCAGTGTTATAGTAGAACTGACCATATAGGCAACATTAGCTAGTTCCAGATTAAATAATAGACAAAGTATGGGTTTGCCCAGGGGACCCTAAATTTAACACATTCTTAGGGAATCTCAAAGTTAGCTGAAGTGAAACTATTACCAAATGGAAAACCATTGGAAACTTTGCCAAATAGTCCAGATTGTACAATACTTACTTACATGCTAGCTGTTTCCCCACCTTCTTAGTTGCCATGTTTCTGTGATAACCTCAGAGATGAAGATTCTGTGTCCTAACATATATGATTATGGGAGAAAAATCTTCCTCTCCCCCCCCCAGGTAATATCTTTCTGTTATGTCTAAAACTAATACCATCTTCATGGGTCCAAAGCCCATGCTCAACACTAATCATAGCGATCAATATAACTCCCCCTGCTTTTTCTACTTTCTTCCTTGTCTTCAGATTCTTTAAAGAGACACTTTGTGCTATTATAGTTATTGACAACATATGAGATAATGTTTGTGTTATTTGGTGTGTTTATGTGGGGTGTGGTAAAATACATTAATTTTTCAAGATTTTAAAATTTCGTTTCATAACTGTTGGATTTTCTTAAATTCCATTTCTTTCATTTTATATTTTCATTCCATTATAATCCATATATTTTGCGAATTTTCTGAATAGTTTCTTTTTGCAGATTTACAGGCTCTTGTTATGTCCCAAAATAAAAATAGAACAGTAGTAATGGCTTTTTTTGTTTCAACTTTGAAATATGGATAAAAATTCAAAAATAACTTGTAACTGAAATGATAGAACAAAAAAGACTACTTTTAATACTGAGAAGAAAGAGTTGTTTTTTTTTTAGTATGACATTTACATTCATAGCTAACAATTAATGTAGGGTTTCCCAAGCATTTTACATATATTATCTCATTCTGTCTTCACAAAACCCCTCTGAGGTAGGGGCTCTTATTAGTTTTATTTTACAGATAAGAAAAATGAGTATGCAGTGAAGTGACTTGCCTAAGGGGTATGCTTAAGTGTCTGAGTTGGGATTCACACCCAGTCTTTGTGACAACAAATCCTACATTCTTTTTACTATGTCAGGTTTCATTCTATATACTACCATAGTATTATTGTTGTTTTAACATTACAATATTTTCCAAATTATTTAATTATGAATTTATTTATCAATAAACATAAACATTTCAATATATAAAGAAATATTTTAAAAGGATTATATATCAAACTGTCTATGTCACATAGTAAGCACTTAATAAATACTTATCATGACTGGCACAGTTTTTTTCTTTTAAATCATGGATTTGAGAAAATGCTGACATTCATTCACTCTAAGGTCCCTTAGAGGATCTTTACCTACCATGCACGGAGACAAACACATAAAAGTAGGAAACAGCATCCAATTTAATGCCACATAGAATGCTCAGGATATAAGTGCTGTGTTACCTCAAAATGGGAAAAAATGACTGAGAAAATGTCATAGATGAGATAGGGAAAATTGGACTGGGAGGGGAAAAAATGCTAAAACCAAGCCAATGGTCACATATTTCAATCAACGTTTAATATAACAAATGTTCAAGTCACATAATTTCAAACAGTATCTTGAAGTTTGTTGTGATGAAATGTGACCCATATTCTTTTTAGGGGTTTAATGGAAATAATTCCATAATACAGACAAAAATAGTCTCCCCTTGAAAGATAACATCAGTAAGTGAATTTCAGTATTGTGGTATCAACAGTTTGTCTTAAAAAGGGAAAAAATCATTGCTGTTTGTTGCCAAGAAATATTAGTTTATACCCTTGAAAAGAAACAAATATTGAATCAAAAAGTTTTAATGTGATCTATTTTGTGTGCAGAAATCCCATTATCTGTGTATTATCATGAGCACCTAAAATAATATATTATACATAAAAATTATTGTAAGTGTATTGGTAAAGACCTGCAGCAGTAATCTTAGAACATGAGTGTCATCATTTTCTCAGAGTTCATAATGTTAATTTAAAAAAAATCCATACATAAAAATAACTTCACAATTTCATATACAATCCTATTTTTTATTCTCTTGTTCATTCCTTACAAAGTGATATTTACAAAATAAAAGAGCAGTAGGTTAATAAAAGAGAGAGAAACAAAAGATTGAAAGAGGAAAAAAGGAAGGAAGGAATGAAGGAAAGAAAGAAGGGAAGGGAAATGAAAGACATGGGGAGGAAGGGAGCATAATGGAAAAAGCTCTAGATGTGGACATTTTTTAGAGGAGAAAATGTTCATTGTAAAAATTAAATATTCAGCTTTGAATAAATGATAAGTTTGAGAAAATGTACATTTTTGGACTATTTGCTTATCTATATCAATCCAGAAAAAGATGTGGAAATTCAATTTATTTCAATTCAATTAGAAAACATTTCGAAATCTCAGTGTTGTTGTTGTTCAGTCATGTCCTACTCTGTGACCCAATTTGGGGTTTTCTTGGCAAAGATACTGGAGTGGTTTGCCATTTTGTTTTCCAGCTCATTTTACAAATGAGGAAACTGAGATAAAGAGGGCCACACAGCTAGAAAGTGTATGAGATCCAACTTGAACTCAGGTCTTACTGATTCCAGACCTGGGCTCTAATCAAATGTGCCACCTAGCTGCCCACAGAAATCTCAACAGTAGCATGAAAAGAAAAGAACAATTATCTGATTAATATGACACACTGCATATTGTAACAATGCTTCCCCCCAAAAAATATTTATGATGAGAGAATCATCTGCGGGGGAAGCCTTCGATACTCATTTTGGAAGAGATCTGAGGGTTTGCTTTCAAAAACAGTGCTAGAGAAGTAGAGCTAATAATGGGAGATAGGACCAACAAACTACAATTAAAAGTGTATCCTTCTGTGAGTAAAGCACCAGCCCCAAAGTCAGGAAGACCCAAGTTTGGTTCCAGCCTCAGACACTTAACACCCACCCAAAAAAAATAGCCGTGTAACCTTGGGCAAGTTACTTAACCCTAATTGCCCTCCAAAAGGCAAAAAAATAAAAATAAAAGTGTATCCTTCCAAGGATGCTCTCAGCTCAGTGACTGGAACCATCCTACTCCTTTACAAATAAATAAATAACAATATGTGAGAGACATACTGCTTGAGCTACAGCTATTGCTTGTCCCAACATTTTGACAAGGAACTGGGTAATGAAATAAAGGATTTAGAGAAACTATGAGCATCCAAACAAAAACAAAGCATAGTAAAACAGTAATGGAGTAGTGAAAAAGAACCCTGGACTAGCAGCCAGGGGGCCAAGTTCTCCTTTTTCTGCCAGTAACGAGTAGTTTCCTCACCTGAAAATAAGGCAGTGGGACTATTCTTTGGAGGCTTTTATGAGATCTAAATTGTGGAGCTATACATACAGAAGCTTGATTAGTACCATAGACAGATTTCAATCAGACCTACTTGAGAGAGGGAAAGAGTAAAATGTTCACGTTCCATGAAATTGGTTTTTTTTCCTCTTTTTAGGAACATTTTTTTATGAGGCATTGTCATTGAGACTACATCTTTCTATACCTTTCAGGTGAAGTCTGAAATTTGGTGTTAAATCTATCTAAAAGTCAGATGTTTAGGACCATGTTGGCAAAACACCCAGATAATAAGTTGAAATCTCTAGTTTTCATTTGGATCCTCAGTGCTGTAAACACACTCTCTGCTCTTTTCAGAAGTTTAGTAATTCCTCCATTAGAATAACTTCTGTCTCTCTGTCTGTCTCTCTCTCTGTCTCTGTCTGTCTCTGTCTCTCTGTCTGTCTGTCTCTCTGTCTGTCTGTCTCTCTGTCTGTCTGTCTGTCTCTCATTCTCCTCCTAGTCTGGCTGTCATTTGACTTTTCAAAAATCAGGCATTCAAAAGAACACTCTAGGGACACCACGAAAAGGGCACTTTCACATTTGCAGTTTTGAACCTGGGCCATTCTGTGCCATTGAAGAAAGGAAACAATATCACAAAGACCTAGAGATCTGAGAAACTTTGTAACAGTATTATTTTTCAGAATAGAAAAAGGTTCTTTTGTGAATTATATCTTACAAAAGGCCTTATTCTGCTGATGAAGAAAGACAGTTTAATCACCTGCTCCTTGCTAAGGGGCAAAAATCTTCTTGTATTTGTAGTTAACCTTTAATTATAGTAAACATATAAATTTAGTGCATCTTTAAAGTGTGCCTGTAATTAAATGTTTAAAAGCTTTTCTATCCCGGTGAGGGAGAACAAAGCTATATATTTATACATCTAAATAAAAATAGGCAGTGTTAGCTATTTATATGTTTGGCTATTGCAAGGAGCCAGCTATGAGATTGGAAGATGCTTGTATTACATATTGTATTTATTACTTGTATTTTTCCTTTCTTGTTGCAACTCGATGCTACCTTTGGCCACTGGTAGCAGATCTTTCAGGATTTTTGTCTTAGTGAATCTAAAAAAAGCCTGGGTTGTCTGAAGGATAAAAGTTCTGGAGTTCTGACTAAGGAGTAAATGGTTGAGCTGAACATTTTCATATTAGTTTTTCATGACAGAATTTACAAAATAAATGAGTATTATTTCACTTTATACTTCCCCAAGGAAAAAGCCTGCATTACACTCACTACCTGAGGTGGTCATACTGAAAAATAATTAATAAATAAATACAGTATTAAATGCCTTAAAAATCTTGACCAACTCCTAAAAAAAATATGAGTTTCTTTTCAGTAGCCGGTGATTGGAAGGCTATTCTCTAAGAATACATTTTCTGAAAAACTAATTTGAAATAATTTTTAAAGTTAATAATTCTATCCCTAATTAAATATTTTGGCTGTGTTTTCTTTATATTGTTAAAGTTGATGATGATAATTTCACATGCTGCAGTGAAGTAAAAATCATTGATTATATTAGTAGCTTCTAAATTTGGTCCCTTTCATTACAAATATGTGCCAAAGATAGATTTTTGGCCATTTGAAAACAGAAATGTCTGCTGGATTTTTATTGGTGTTGTTTTTTTCAGGAGGAGAAATGGAATGAATATGAAGCACAAAAAGAATACTCTGGATGTGTTTTTAAAGATCAATTGAAAGATAACTTCAGGATAGATTTAGAACTCTCAAAGGCAGTTGTATTTACATGATCTTCATTAGAAATATGATTGAGAAAATGAAAACATTACATGGTTTTAAAGGGTTTACTTTTACTTCTTCTAGCCTGACTTGCTACTTCTTAGAAAACAAAGGAAGTATTAATTCTGTGACAATGTTAATATATTTGCAACTCCATCTTTTCAAAGTTTTCCTAGAAGCTATAATTATGATATTGTAACAAGAAAGTTCTGTTTTTTCAGGATTGCCCTTGAACCAGTGGCAGCATAATTTTGCAGTGCTTGGGATGTTAAGGTGCAGCTGTGCAAAACTTAAATATTTGTTGTTTTTTGTTTCAAGAGTCATTTCCCCCTGTCTAACTAATGAAGGAGTGTTTAGTGCATTGGCTTTGGTTGACTGATTTTTTACAAATGATTTTCAATTATATGTGTGTAAATACATGTACACACATGTACATACATACACCCATACACATGCACACAATGTATATGCAGACATGTATATATGTATTGCTTTTATACATGTGTGTATGTGTGTGTGTATATATAGTGTGTGTGAATGTGTATATTCCTAAGAAAGGAATCAACCAATGTCAAAAGAAAATAACCAGTAAACTTCCTTTCTTTGTGATATTTGGAAAAAAATATTTTACATCATAACTAAACCAAAATGTGTATGTGTGTTATGTATGTGCATGCATATATACATGTATGAGACTGAGATAGATATAATTCATACAGGAGAAACATAAAATGACTGAAGGGTTTTTTTTATTATATTCATAGTCTAAAAGGATCTAATGGCTTATTTGTTATGAATGAAAAGTATCAGAACATACTTAATTTCATTTGTTATAAAACATATGAGGAAAATGTAACTGTAGACACTTGGTTATTAAAATTAAAATCATAAGTTTTACAAACTCCCCACTATGGCAATGTGCTGGAGGGAATAACACTGGGAGGTTATTTATTAGCAATGAAGTTTAAAAGAACAAACAAAGCTTAAATTGAAAAATGAAAAGCTAAAGCAAAACAGTATAAGGATTCAACAACAACAAAAAAACTAAACTAAATGAATGTACTTTTTATTATGCTCTGAAAATACTTGGCCTTAGGGAGTGAACGATCTTAAAGCTACATCAAATTATACAATTTTAGAGGTAGAAGAAATGTAAAATCATCTTGTCCAACCTTCTCATGTTATAAATGAAGAAACTGATGAAAGAAGTTTTAGTAAGAAAATCAGTTACAACATTTCAGAAAACATTCATTAAATGTAAGGGACCTTCTAAGCTTTCTGTCATGTTAAACAAGTGATACTTTTTTTTTTCTGTTGAGGACCAGTAGCCCTGCTGAAAACAAGTGACATAGAGAATCATATAATCTTCAAACAGAAAGGATCACAGAGATCATCTAGACTTGAAGTAGGAAAAAAAAATAGATTTGAGTTCTAGGTTTGTAATTTATGATCTATGTAATTTTAGGTAAATCATGTAATCTTAATCATCAGTTTCCTAATAATACAATGGGGAGAATATACTACCTCAAAGGTTTGCAGTGAGGAAAGGGAGTTGTATAAATGAGAATTCTCTATATGAATGTGAAATTGTATCCTTTTCTTTCTTTCTTTTTTTTTTTTTGCTTTTTGGAGGGCAATTGGGGTTAAGTGACTTGCCCAAGGTCACACGGCTAGTTTTTATGTTAAGTGTCTGAGGCCATATTTGAACTCAGGTCCTCCTGACTCCAGGGCCAGTGCTCTATTCACTGTGCCACCTAACTGCCCCCAAATTTGTATTATTTTCTAATCCAGTTTCCTTATTTCACCATTAAGGAAATTGAGTCACTAGAAGTGACTTTGTAACTAATAGCAGATCTGGCTATTTCTTGACATTGTCCAATGTTTTTCACATACTATACTGCCTCCTACAAAAAAATCAACTCAATGTAGGTGTTTTCTTGAAGACAGAAAATTACTGGCCTGCTTTGAAAATTAAGTCCAAGTAACATGAACTTCATGCAACAAATCCAAGCACTGGCATTTTGGGTTTTTTTTTTTAATACATACTACATGTTATAATTATTAATATATACATTGGATGAGAGGAGACTACAGGGTAAGGAAAGAGGAAATGGAGACAATGGTGAAGGGGAATGAGGCACAGAGAAAGAATGAAAAGGTTAAGAGATAGTGAGAGAAGAGAGACACACAGAACCCAATAGGTTTGGAAGTTTAGGTCAGAGATTGCAATTTGATTTTCCTTCATATTAAGCTGTTTACTGGTTTTTTGAATGTTGATTAGCTAACCACTTTTTTTTTAGTTGGTCAATGGTTATAATCTTTTGGAAACTTTTTTTTTTAAGGAGATAATAAGCTGCCAGAGGAAATTATCCTCTAGATTGCAAATCTAGTGACCAGAGCAATATCCTGAGGGCTGGTGACATAAACAGGGCCTAGATCTGACTTGCCCCCCACATGTAACCCTAACTGGAAGGTCCCCACCTCTGATACAAATAAGTAGCTTTACATGCTACTCAGAATTTCATTATTATTTTTCCCTTAATTCCAGTGACTGGTGATTGTTTCAGTTCCATTAGATTCTCCAGACCTTGAGTAAAAATGCTTTGGAATATCCATTACTGCTTTTAATGGTATAGCACTAATGACATACCCTACAGAAAGACATGTCAACATTCCATTGAATCTGTGACCTCATTGGTACAATTAATCCTCCAAATGATACAGATCACAAACTATTTCATGCCTTGTTGTCCTCAAATCAATTCAACAAACATTCACTAAGTGCCTATTATGTATCAGGTATTGTGCTTTTTGTAGCTAGTTTCTTAGATTTCCCATCAGTTTTCCCTCATTCTCTGCACATAAGCACAGTGCCTGACACATAGTAGGTACTTAAAAATTCTTGGTGACTGGCCAACTCACCTCTCTTTCCAGTCACACATCTCTTTGATGAATATTTTTTACACTTCTTTTTGTCAATAGTTGTTCATTATTAATATGCTGGAACCCATTTATGTCCAGCATGCTCTCTTCATCACCTTTTAAGTGACCCACTAGTTTGAATTGATTTTAATTTTTGCTCTAATATCAGAAATTAAAATCAGTTTAATTTGTGACATTTTAACTGTTCAAAGTAGCTTTCCTTGATAATGGAAATATTATTGCATCTGCCCCTGATAATGTGGCTTTTAGCAAAGTAAGGTATATTCAGACATAGTTTACATATGAACTATTTTCACTGCTGCAAATTTCATTCTCAGTCCTTCCTGGGAACCTTCTCTGATACACTGAAGTCAGTTTAAGCAACATAAGTCATGGTCCTGCACTTATAAGAAGAGCTTAAATGGAAAATGGGGTATTCAAAAACAATAAATAGGGGTCCATGCTTACTTGGAGTCAATGAAATGCCTGATAGTCCTGCTGACCATTCACCATGGCTGTTATAAATGCCCACACAGATCACAGAATGATCTGATGCAACTATAGCATTTCTATCCATATAAAGTGGATGGGCCATAGAAGCATTAAGATTGTAATATGATTTGCTGGTAGTGCCATTCTCCAGATGTTTCTGTTCTGTAAAGATTGATTTTGTATTATTAGTAACTTTTGAGTTCACAACAACATACAGAGATAGATTCATCATCATTATCAATACATATCTAGTGAGTTCCTAATATTTACAAGACACTGCCTGGCTCTATGGGGAAGGCAGAAGGCTTTAAAACACAATGACATAAAAACCTGACCTGAACTCTAATTAGAGAGATAAAACTGAAACAAAAAAAAAGATAAACAATTCAGTGTGCTACATATTCAATGGACTTTAACATACATTCCTTAGTACTATTCCACTTAGTTCAAAGGGGTGGAAGGTGGAAGTGGACATTGGAAATGGTGACTATTAGGAATACCTTTTGTTGATTTGATCCAAATGGGTGTCCTACACAACATAGAGTATCTGTGTTCCTATAATATGTAAATAAATTTTTCAGTAACTGAATTATTTTAAAGGGTTTTTTTTTAGCATTTGAATCATTTGCCCTAGTATAAATTGCTATAAAACAACTAACTTAATAATTTTATAAAACAAAGTATCTTTCTGTAAAATGAGTAATCATCATTTTACAAACCTGGATTGTATTCTTTCAAGTATGTTAAAAGCAAAGTGTGCCTAAATTTTAACCCATACATATGAAATATAATAAAATTCACATTTAACAAAATATTTCTTGAGCCTGTCAGATCCATTGAATTTGCCAAACCTAAATCTCTTAAACTTGAATTATTTTCTATTTTAGAGAATATGACCTCAGGATTGGTAAAGAAATCCATCCAGTAGCAGGGATGCTGTACTACAGGGGCAGGGAAGCCTGACTCCTGCTGGAATTGATACCTACCTCAAAGGAAGGCTCTAATTATAAGAGCCTCCTTACATCTAAAAGTTGGAGCTTCTCTTTATAGTGTGTCTCAAGCTGCAGCCTTTGAGAAGGCATAGGGTTTTAAAGAAAAGAATGTGCACTGGGGAAAGTGTTTGAAACATCAGGGCTCAGTGCTAAAGAGATTATAGGGAAAGACCAAACTAAGAAGATGTTGCCTACTGCAGGTCATAGTAACACGTATCCAAGAACAAACATCATAAAGGATGAGTACTTGGAGAAAAAGATTTCCGGAAGCTAAAACTTTTAAACTGTATGTAGAATTCATCACATCATCACCTTGCTCAGATATGTTTATTGGCTTCTCATTAATCACCGTGTAAAGCTTAAACTCTTTCTCTTGGCATTCAAGACCCTAAAAGATTTAGCCCAAACAATATTTTTTTTTACTTATCTCTTGCACACTTTCATGTACCCTTCATTCTAACCAAATTGAACTATTTTCTGTACCTGTAATGTTTCCCACCTCCATCTTCTTGTTTAGGATACTTTCTCTGATTGGAAGACCTGTCCTTCTAACTGTATCTTTCAATTTTCCATGTATTTTTTAAAGGCTTCTCTATTTGTATTGAGGGTTCCATCATCTTTGGGTGGTACTACCATCTTCATAGTCATACAGGTCAATTATCTTGATGTCATCCTTAACTCTTTACTTCCTTTACCCCTCCATACCCAATCCTGCCAAGTCATGTTAATTCTCTCCATAATGTCACTCACAACAATCAGTTGTTATACTCAATCCATTATTATTCTGGTCTCCTTTCATCTGATCCAAGTCTTTTCCTTCTCCAATCCATTTCAACAGTTCACAAAACTGCCAAAATAACCATCCTAAGACCTATTAGGTTTGACAGGTTCACTCCCCTCCCCATGTTTGTGGCTCCCTGTTGTTTTTAAGATATAAAATGACAACTACTTAAGATGGCTTTTAAAAATCCTTCATTATTTGTCTTTCCAACTTTATTGTACATTACTTTCTTCTGTACATCATCTACTGCCATCTCCATATCCTTGTGCATTCATATGAACTGATCCCATGCCCACTATGCATTCTATCCCTTTCTTTTCCTTTTGGAATTCTGATTTTCCTTCAGGATTCAACTCAAGTGCCACTTCTTCCTTGAAGCTTTTCCTGATTCTTCCTGGTAATCAAGATCTCCCATTGTCAGACTTTCTTAAACTGCTTTGAGTTCTTTTGCCCTTCCCCATCATTCTCTACCTTGTATCCTCATTGCCTGTATTCATACTGCATCCCCCCGTTGAACAGTAAGTTTCTTGAGTAGAGGTTTGTTTTGTTTTTTTTTTTTTTGTCTTTTAATTTACAGAATCTAAGATAATGCTTTGAACCTATCAGATGTTTGATATATGTTTAGTGAATAGAATTAAATTGAAATATGCAAACAAAGCCTTCTTTGAAGGAGACTTGATATCTAAGAGTAATTAGTTGTACATTCTCCTTTCTCTGAGCTTACACTTAGTGTCTCTATTATTGCACTTTATAAGTGTACTTTGTATTATAGTCATTTTTGAGCATGTATTATCTTGCCTGCTAAGCTCCTGTAAGCTCCAAGTGGACAAGAACCATGTCTTATTCTTCTCTACATCCTTTATATTACCTCACACATAAGAAATACTCCATAAATTGTCCCATTTATTAAAATAGATCCTTTAAATTCTATAAAACTATTATGATTATTATTGCTTGGGAAATAGACAATGAATATTTGTTACTGTTTTCTTACAGTTATGCTGATAGAAATACACCTTGAGATGGATTATTACTGCAATTGATAATCCCACTACTCATTCTTTGAAGGATATTGGCTTTTTGGGCTCATCCAGTTCAAAATGGCAGAGAAGGCTCCCCCTGGCCTGAACCGAAAGACTTCAAGGTCTACACTTTCCCTTCCACCAGAACCTGTGGAGATCATCAGAAGCAAAAATTGTTCCCGGAGAGTTAAAATAAATGTAGGGGGTTTAAACCATGAAGTACTGTGGAGGACCTTGGACAGACTTCCAAGAACACGATTAGGGAAGCTCCGAGACTGCAATACTCATGAAACCTTGCTGGAAGTTTGTGATGACTACAATTTGAATGAGAATGAATATTTCTTTGATCGACATCCAGGAGCCTTTACATCCATTTTAAATTTCTACAGGACAGGGAAACTCCACATGATGGAAGAAATGTGTGCCCTCTCTTTTGGTCAAGAGCTTGATTACTGGGGGATTGATGAAATATACTTAGAGTCTTGTTGCCAAGCAAGATACCATCAAAAGAAAGAACAAATGAATGAAGAGTTGAGACGAGAGGCAGAGACTATGAGAGAAAGAGAGGGAGAAGAGTTTGATAATACCTGCTGTCCTGAAAAAAGGAAGAAACTCTGGGACCTGCTAGAGAAGCCTAATTCATCAGTAGCTGCAAAGGTATGAAAAATGCATTCTCTTATTCTGTGTGGTTGGAACTTCGTGCTATTTATATATTTCAGGGAACTGGTTATCTTTAGCTGCAATATGTTTTGTTTGCTTATTTACAAGGAAGAGCATATTTTTATAGCACTAATCATTAAAAAGACTTAACCCCAAATCCATCTTAAATGGAATTATTTTCCATTTTAAAGCAACTCTTTAAAATTGAACATATTATACACTGAGTTCTACCTGTTGCAATAGTTGGTTAATATGATACTTCCCTCAAAGTATACGTGTCAAATATTGTCAACAGTTATACCTCACTTTACAACAGATGTGTTCTAGAAAAATTCTACATAAGTGATTATTTTGTAAAAAATAAAAAAAAAACACAACCAGCCAGTCTTGTTTAATTGCACTGTGAGGTTTCTAATTAAATCTACTAGTGAGTTTTTTTTTTAGAAAAGAATCATTTTCTGAAATTAAGTAATACCTTATTTCCTTCTTTTTGTTGGGTTTGTTTGGGTTTCCATTGGAGAAAAAGGATCATTTGGAAAAACTGTCCTGTGTATAAAGGTTGCTTGATGATCCAGCCTCCTCAGCACTGGATCTATAATGGCAAAAACTGAGGAAGAAGAAAGAGTGACTCTGTCATATAAGATTTGTAAGTTGTGAGCAGGGTCGGCGTGTATCTAAGGGGAAGGTGCACTTTGGAGCAAGGGGAAGGAAGGAAAGAGGAGCAAAGGTCATCTTGTGGGTCAGCAGGGAGTGGGGGAAACACACCACTGGGCAAAGGCTTTGTATGGCCTCTGTGTTGCTGAGTCAGGCCCCATACAGACAGTTAGGAATAATTTTATTTCCCCCTCCCCCAATTCCTCACCCCCATTAAAATCCAAGAAGTCCAAAGCTATAGCCTGCTTTTGTCCCAAAGAAGAAACATCACCTTGTTGAGGTAAAACATGGGAGAAATCTATATCCTGAGATAATATGCCTCTCACATTATTCCTACTACTAAGTAATTAAATTTCTGATTATAGGATCATAGATTTCAAGCTGGAAGGTTAGTCAGAGACCATCTAGCCCAATTCCTTCTTATTATAGATAAGGAAGCAGAAGTCTAGGAAGATGAAGCTACTCCCTTAAGGTCACATTGCTAGTGAATATCAGAGGTGGCATTAAAATCTAGGTCCTCTTACTCCAAGTGCAGAACCTTTTCCCAAATACCACACTCATAATGAACTTTATGATAGGAATACAACTTGCCAGCAAATAGAAGGATTACTCCATTATGGATTGTTTCAAATCAAACCTAGATATTTATTGCATATCATTTTTAATTTGATTGTAATTTTACCTTTTAAAAATGATTCAGGTATTTAATTGGCATGAATTCTGTGCATTAGTTTAATATTTAATTTCTTATCATTTGGAGTGTCAAATTTAATAAATTACATAAATTTCCATTCCCATTAAGACCTATAACATGAAGTGTGTGGATAGACACCATGAGGAAGACATGCAAAGAGCCAATAATTTTCATTTATATGTGAAATAAAAATGGACTATGGAGTAGGAAAAATGGACCATGGAATAGGAACTATGGAATGGGAAATTTGTTTGGAGTTTTTTTCAAGTCCCTTCTTTCCTGGAAGCAACAATATTTATAAAATAATTTACTTTTTTATTAGAAAATGTCTTTTTGGTTGGGAACCAAGTATTCTCCATGACAATATGAAACTCACAAAATTAAATAATCAGAAGCATGCTCCTGGCCATAAACCAAATTGCATTATTGGGTATCACTGTGGTTTGTTCTTCTTAGAACAGAGATCCTAGTGGCTTGGAAGGAAGTTTTATATATAGGTAGTAGGAGCAGTAGCAATAGAAGAAAAGGCACCTCTGACACATGCGTACTGAGGAAACATATGTATAGGAACCTCTGGCAAGGTATTGACTGGCAAGACCCTGTGAGCTCTAGTTCTTCCCAACTTAAAAGTAGAGGAAACTAAGGAGAGATCTGCCCTCACACAGGAGGGCAAAAGTGTTTCAAAGGTTGTTACACATTATTCCCTGCATATAAATACAGAATAAATGAGAGCTTCCAGCTAAGTTGCCTGTGGTTCTGGGTAATTTGTTTTCTCCCCTAAAAGAAGAATAGTCAAGACTACAATTTTATCTTTTTTTGTCCTGAAAATTAATTGCTGTTCTCAATGTTAGATGATTTCAAGGACTATTAATATATATGGACTGGACTCAGTGGTTAAGTGTGGTACACTTTGGTTTGAAGAGTGGCACCTTGGGAGGTAAATTAACCCATCTAGGCCTCTAGGCTGCCACTGAGTAAAGCCTTTGTTCCGGTAAGCGTCCTAGTAAGGAGGTGATCAACTGTGTAACAATATGTACATTATTAAAGGAAACTCTGTGGTCAAGAAAGCTTTATAGTTTGTATAATTTGTTTGTATAACCAAAGTTAATCATTGTTACAGGGGAAAGGTTTTCTTTTGGAAAAAAAAATATAGAAAGTATTTCTTCTATGTTACAGATAGAGTTATGTAAATAAGCTGATTTCCCAGAATGTGGTTTTCACTAAGAGGACTAAGGGTTACTTTGTTATAAATGTAGACAATAGCATATTTCTTCTATTTAAAAATCTGTTGAATTAACACTGACTGTACACCTATAAGAGTAATGCATATGCTTGTCAAAATACTGCAGACTAATAGCAATCATGAACCATAGATTTAAGATCTAAATATTTTATATCTAATGATACTGAATGTTCTAGTAGCATATCCTTCATTTTAGATCTTTTAAAAAAAGTTTCTCATTCATTTGCTTTCTTTTGTTAGCACAATTATCTGGGTCAAAACTACATTGACTGATTTTGAGCTTTCTTGATCACAGGCAATAAACTTTAATCAAACTTGTATTATCAAGCTAAAGGAATCTTTGCTAAACCAGGTGAACTGTTTACTGTATTTCTAAGAAAGAATCTGTTGGTTGGTTATTGAAATATCTATATTGTCCTCTGTGCTTTAATGGCCAAATATTATGGAAATAACTGGAATTCCGGTATACATAGTAGTACAACTGGTATATATAGTAATACAACTAAAGCATGCAGTCAATAGCCCTGTTCAAATGATTTTCTATTTAAATGGATTCCATATTAATTGTCATCTATTCTCTTGCTTTTCCAGAGCCAAATGACTTAAATTGAATAGTAAGTCCTTCCCCCTCACTCACACTCCAATTTAAGGCTTGATCAGGAGAGCTATGTTAGTAGCTTTAATGTGCAAATACCTCCCTAGGAAAGCCTTAATAAATGATGCTGTTACAGTTACAGTGCATTTGGATACACTAGAACACTTCCTATGATATGTTTTGAGCCTTTTTTGAATTTTCCTTGTCCATGAACTTTTAAATATTTACTTTTAGGAAACCAGGTACCATCTTTGAGGGACATAGTATTTATTGACATTACACTTGTGTTTCTTTGGTATTCAGCACATTCACATATGTATATAGAATTTTGCATATAAAATGATGCCCTGGTTTAAATAATAGAATTGCCTGTTCACTAGTTTTGAGTACAAGATGCTAGGTTATATGCTTTAAATCACTCTCTATGTTGAGGTTATACACAGCTTAGAATAATAATATATAAAGAATTGTAATAATAATAATAATAATAACAATAAAGAATAGGAAGAACCCAACCACTCCTACCCTCTGCATTAAAGGATACCTAAAAATACCATTGTTCATATTCAATAAAAATAGGTCTAACTTCCAGATGGAAAACCATTGGCTGCTTACTATGCTTTGTTTAATACCAATTCATATGCTTGAAAAATATTATTAAGTACTTGCAGTGATTTCGCTAGCCTAAATTATTCCTATCTTTAACCTTACCTCAGTGGTACTACTCCTATTTTCCAAACTTTGGCAATAATTGTTGTCCTTTACATATTGCACTTTAATTATCACAAACAAGACTAAAACACTCCTAAAATGTTCTGAATTGCATTAATTGTGATAGCCACAAAATAGCTCGAGGCAGCTATGATGAAGAGTCTATTATAAAGGTCTGGCCTCTGAGTAAGGAAAACCTGGGCTCAAGCTCCACCTTTAAGGCATACTTACCCTTCATTCAACTCTTCATGAATCACAGCACTTTGATTTCCTAGGCCAATCTCTAAAACCATAACTTGCAAAACAAGAGCTGATCTGAACCTTAAAGGGAGTTTCCTTACTGGGTATTTGTCACATGGTTGAAATTTCAGAGTTGGTTTTAAAAAGAGAGAGAATTATTTCAATTCCTGTACCATTATCTGTTAAGAACTATTTGTGTGTCTATGTCACTATATATGAATGAGTACTTACAGAACAAAGTTCTTTTTTCCCTTCTTATTTATTAAATATGGAAATGAGACAAACTAGCATACAATAACTAAATCTCCTTGATCTGAGTCAGGCTATTCAGTAATGTGCAATATCCATAGGTACTTGCCTGGTCCCAGCTTACTTAAGTACATTAATGAGGTCATCCACTAATTAGAACACTGAAATCATGGTAGTTCATTCCCTTCCAAAGGGAGCAATTTTCTTGTAATCAGTAGTTCATTTATCAGAAGATTAAGTCCATTAGTAACTCATTTATCTGACCCTGCTAACCTCCTTCACCAATGACATTAAAATCCTTGTCTGACATGAGAAAATCAATCAACATCAGCATCACCTTTGTACCAAACCATGCTGCATTGACTTTGATTATGTCACATAGTTTGGGTAACCACATTCGAAGAACAAAATAGACCTAGAATCCTACAGTAAAGATAGAAAAATGATTATTAAAGAGGTGAAGCACTTACCATATGAATGTAGAAAAAAGATCAATGGGCAGTGACTTAGGGAAGTAGCCAGCAAAGTTAGAGGAAAGTAGACCCTTCAACTGGCACTAAAATAGACTTAAGTGTTGCAATGCAATTTGGACATGTAATTAAGGGAAAGAGCCTCTACATGATACACTGCCATGGTTCACCTGGTATAAAGCATCCAGTGTGGGGGTGGGGGGGAAGGATTAGAAAGGAGTATATTTAGCTAGAACCAGAACCAAAAAGCAGAAAATTAGCCTAAGAAGAACCTAGCAGAATAAGAGTCTTCAATTGGATATTACTCATGCAAATCCAGATTTAAAGATGGGCATTGAACCCTGGAAAGCCTTAGAATTTTCCTCTTATGATAAATAAACCACATGGGTCAGTCTGGAAGATGTGTATGCTAAAAAAAAAAATAATAGTAATTGTTCTCCTCTAATACCTAGTGAAGCCAGAAGTACAAGTTTTTAAATGATCTGGTTTGGAAAGAAGCAAATATTGGAAAACCTACTAGGATACCTTCCAATTTAACTGGGTCAATACAATGATAGCTCTTAGAGGATTGGGACTTCTGGCTTAATTATTGCTGCCCTCCTCATTCCCCCTTTATTTTATCCCATATTTTGCCTCCATCTTTCATTTTCTCCCCTTTCAAGTAGTTTTTTTTTACCTCCACCCTAAAATACTCTCCACCTTGAAGGGAGCTAGGGTGTGGAACAAAGAAAAGTGTAAGCAGCAAAAAAAGAATTGTAGTGTTTAAAAAAGGATAGCTCAGATCATACACTTGCACTTCTTCCCAATCTTTCAATGTTTTCTGTTGCCTCTCAAATTAAGTCTAAATTCTTTAGTCTGTCCAGATTACCTAATATGCATTCTTTACCATATGTGCACTTAACCATATTTATATTTTGTTATGTTAGAGTGTAAGCTCCTTCAAATCAGAGACTTTCTTTTTTGTCTGTGTATTCCCAGTATACAGCATTGTATCTGACACATAGTAGGTATTTATTAAATGCTTAGTGAATGATTGGCATGCTAAAACCTTTATAATCTGATACCACCTATTTTTCCAGCTTTATCTCCCTTTACTTCCTTTTCTATATTCTGTGTACAGACAAACTGGACTATCATTCCAAGATGACTTCCCTTCCTTTCCTACCTCTAGGCCTTTGCACATGACATCTCCTTTGCCTGAAATAAATGCTTTGCCTTCTCTACTAGTTGAAATTATACATTCTTCAGAAGCTACTTCCTCAATAAAATTTCCCTGATCTCCCTGGCCCGAAAAATCTCCCTCCTTAGAATTTTTTTTATACCTCCCACATGCATTTTTCATCCTTGAATCATGATATGTGCCTGTCATCCCCATGGCTAGATTGAAAGCTCCTTGAGGACAGAGATTATGTCTTATTAATATTTGTACTGCCTAGTATCTGTGATGTGGTGAGAGTTGCAAAATGGAAATGGGAGTCATGGGATAAACTAGATATGGGAGTCAAATTTTGTTAGTTCCTGGATGAGTCCTTGTAGTTGCCAAAATGTTAGTGCTATTATAGAAGCCTAGCATTGATTTATGGATACCTCCTTGACAGCCAGATGCCAACTTCTCCCACCACATCACAGTTGTTTATCCCCTATTTAGAAGTTCAAAAGCAAGTTTAAAAGACTATTATTTTAGCCACATTTGCACCTTCACAAATTGTTTTGAATCCTGTCCAAGAAGAATATTAATATTAATAGTCATCTTAGGATGAAATCCAGATTTATAATACCCCTTTGTATATTTCTGGATGTCTTTAAAATTATTCTTTTTGGCATGCTGTGTGTCCTAACACAGACCCTTGTGTGATAAAATTTGGGGCATACCTAGAAGAGGACCAAATCAAAATTGAGCACTTAAGAAAGGAAAACTGTAAATAACTCTTCTGTACTCAGTGTTGGGAAAAGCACATCTATCAAACACATAATATTTTTGATAAATGAAGCAGATGTTTTAGTGCTCTGATTATCTTGCAGGGAAATGAGCCAAAGGCAAAACTGCTCCATTTCTGTGACCAGAGCTCATAGTTGTGGGGTTTATAAAGCATTTTCCTTACAACAACTCTGTAAGGGAAGAGGTCAACATATTTGACAGGTGCAGAAACTGACTGAAAGAGGTCGCATGGCTAATGAAAGTGGCAAATAGGGACTTGAACTGTAAGTTGAGGTCCAGTGTGCTTAACATTATATCAGAACTCATACAGCATGTGTTGAGCCAAAAACACTAATAAAAATAGAAACTTAAAAAAACAAAATTATATATATATATATATATATATACACA
Organism: Petaurus breviceps papuanus; assembly: GCF_028583685.1. Classification (NCBI taxonomy): domain Eukaryota; kingdom Metazoa; phylum Chordata; class Mammalia; order Diprotodontia; family Petauridae; genus Petaurus; species Petaurus breviceps. The sequence goes on from NW_027186304.1 coordinate 84,121,124, forward strand.
TAACGCATAGGTATATATGTGTATATGTGTGTGTATATATATATATATATACATATAAATGTATGTGTATGTAAATTCTCATACCTACAATAGCCTAGAGTCAGTGTGGTATGAGGGGCAGAGTACAGAACCTCAAGTCTGGAGGGCCTGGGTTTAATCCCATTGCTGATACTGATTGTGGGATCATAGGCAACCCAATTAAACCCTTTGGATCTCAGCTTCCTGATAAATAAAACAGGAATTGTACTCAAAACAATGTATAGGACCTCTTTTTTTTAAAGTACTGCTTATATGTGAATCATTATTATAAGGAGGTTCCCCATAAATATTTTTTGTTGGAAACATGGCCACTGCCATGATCACACTGATTTGACAATTATAAGAACTAAAGGGGACCTCAGCAATAATTTCAGACACTCCCTTCATTTTATGGATGAAGAAATTGAGGCTCAGAGAAATTGTGACTTGACTAAAGTTACATACCGTGTTTCCCCGATAATAAGACACTGTCATTATTTTTTTTGGAAAGAAAAACACCAGAGGGCTTATTTTCAGGGGAGGGCTTATGTTGTCCTGCCTCAGCTCTCCTCCGCGGCACTGCTCTCAATGGCACCAGCAAGCAAATCACTGGGGAAGAACAGGATGACGCGCTCACTGCTGCAGCTCTGATTGAATGCAGCTCAGAGTGCAGCGTGCGTTTCACGGGGGGGGGGGGACGGTGCCCACAGAGGGTACCGTAATGTAGCGTGTAGCGCAGGGGATCACCTTCACTACAGTAGCAATCTCAATAGGGCTTATTTTCGGGGGAGGGCTTATTTTAGAGGAATCTTACACAGTAAGGGGAGGGCTTATTTTCGGGATAGGTCTTTATTATCGGGGAAACACGGTAGGTAAGTGTTACAGGTAGAATCTAAAGTCAGGTCCTGCAACTAAAATTGGTTCTCTTTCCACTATGTTGGGCTGATCATGTCCTATGGGCTTGTGTGTGTGTGTATCTGTCTGTGTATCTGTGTGTATAGAAAATAAAATTCCTTAAGGGAAGAGACTTTCATTTTTTTGTTTGTTTTTGTATACCTGTTATCTACCATAGTGCTTGGCATGCAGTAGATGCCTAATAAATAATACTCATATTAACTTCATTTGGATCTTAGTGCCTGTAATTAATTGCTTTAAAATGCTTATCATGATCATTTTTTTAAGATAGGTAAAATATTTTTAAATGAGGACAGTCTATTCTTTAAAAAAAACTTTAGTAAATAAAATTTGCGTGATATAGAATGATAAGGGAAAGTTGAAGGCAAAGAATGTGCTCAGTGTTATGAGGTGTTTTTTTTCTTTTTTAATTATTATTTTAAATGGAAAAATCTACAACATTTGATGGGGGTAGTTAGGTGGCACAGTGGATAGAGTACCAGCCTTGGAGTCAGGAGGATCTGAGTTTAAATCTGATCTTAGACATTTACTAGCTGTGTGACCTTGGACAAGTCATTTAATCATGTTTGCCTCAGTTTTCTCATCTGTACAATGAGTTGGACAAGGATATGGCACCACCTCCATATCTTTGCCAAGAGAACCCCAGATAGCACTGTGAAGAACCAGACAGGAATGTTAACAACTAAGCAGCAACAACAACAATACCTGATATTCCCAGGTTGTCTCCCATCCAAATACTAAGCAGGCCCAACCCTTCTTAATTTCTGAGATCAGACAAGAGGAGACATAATTGATTATAGTTTCTCCTCATATTCCCATATTTTTTTTCTTTTTAATTGATTTTATGGTTTGCTTACCATTGAAAAATTCTGATTTTAAAAGGTTTTTAGTCTCAATAAAACTAGAAATATTAATTATAATTATGACATTAAAAATTCCACACTCTGCAATGAACTTACAGTACTTTCTTTCCCAAACACACACACACACACACACACACACACACACACACACACACACAGGCACTGACAGCATTCCAGGAGGCTCTGACCAGGAGTTCTTGTAGGAGTAATGATGAGAACACCCTAAAAAACATAAATCAGGGCTCAGAAGTCATTTCTCCAAGAAATGAAATAATGGTAGTGATAATAATGGTTATGACAATAATGATAGTTTACATTTATATGTTTCTTTTTTTTTTTTGCTTTTTGGAGGGCAGTTGGGGTTAAGTAACTTGCCCAAGGTCACACGGCTAGTTTTTTGTGTTGTGTCTGAGGTCAGATTTGAACTCAGGTCCTCCTGACTCCAGAGTTGGTTCTGTATTCACTGCACCACTTAGCCACCCTCATTTATATGTTTCTATAAGGTTAGAAAAATGATAGATGTGTCATGGCATTTGCTACCCACAAAAAACTGTTGTGAAATAGGTGCTCTTTTTATCTGAATTTTACAGATGAGGAAACTGAGGCCCTGAGTAGTTAAATGAGTTTCCCAGTTTCACACCTAGTATGTATCTGAGGTAGGATTTGAACTCATATCTTCCTAAATCCTTGTTCAAAAGTCCATCCATTGGGACGGGTAGGTGGAGCACTGAATAAAGCACCGGCCCTGGAGTCAGGAAGACCTGAGTTCAAATTTGGCTTTAGGCACTTGACACAAAAAGTTGTTGTGTGACCTTGGGCAAGTCACTTAACACAATTAATTAATTAACTGCCCTACAAAAAACAAAACAAAACAAAAAAAAAAGTCCATCCATCCAGGAGGTGTAGGGAGGATGGAGAGGGAAGGAAAGAATTTTGTTTTAGTGCTTATTTGCAACATTTTCCAAATCCATTCTGGAAGACAGGAGTTACATTCCTCCCCACATGCTTCTAACTTAAGGAACTTGAGGGAAAGAGAAATGAAAACAATTGCAACTTGTTTCTTCCTTTTAAGCTTCTAACAACAACAAAATTGGAAGGGAAATAATGATGTAATCCATTAAAGTCTTATTTATGTCAAGAAAGGAGAACCAGTTTAGATGCTGATGTCCCTGGCACAAGAAACACCTGTATATGCTACTGCTGAGCTCCTGAACACTGTCTGATTCAGCTCAGCTCAGCAAGGGAGTAATTAGCCTGCTAATCATGGTTTTACTGTATTGATTATTTACAGGCTTCTTTTCTTTCCCTTTATTCTCTCCCTGCAGCCTGCTGCTATCAAGATTAAACTGTTGATTCTCTTCTGATAATATAGCACAGGTGCTCAGATAGAAGATTTAGTATTTAGAAGACCCCAAAAGCTTCCTTGTCTGTCTCATACTTGGAGATTGCTTTGGATCATTTTCTGGCTCTCTCATGCATTTATCCTTTAGGTATAAATGTCACTTATACAAAATAAAACACTCTTAAGCTGCAAACCTGAAAAGAAATTAGACTCAATATTTAATCAGATCAGACTTTCAAAAATTCTAAAATTTAGATCTTTTTTTTAAAGTAACAAATCTGCTGATATATTTTTTACTCTCCACATCAATAGTGACATGAAAGCAGTGAGATGTGCAAGACAGAGAACTGGACTTGGCATTCAAGTGCTACCCTGGACTCTCATTAGCTGTGAGACTATAGATTTTTAGTCTCTTAACCTCTCTGCTCCAGACGAATCTCTAAGAGGCAAGTCACAGAGGAGTTAGATCTTCACAGAAGATGAAGCAATCATAGCTATAATAGTCACTAATATTTACATAGTCAGATGTGCTAAGCACTTTACAAATATTATCTCAGCTGATCCTCACAAAACCCTAGGAGGTAGGTGCTATTATTATCCCCATTTTGCAATTGAGGAAACTGAGGCAGATAGCAATTAAGTCACTTTCCCAGGGTCCACACAGTTAGTGTCTAAAGTTGGATTTGAATATCAGGTCTTCCCTTACTCCAGGTCTGGTTTCACTTGCACTACCCAACTACAAGGGATATCTACACTGCAAGTTCCCCATACTGATGAGATTACTTGTCTAAACTTAAAATAAAGCAAAAACAAAACTCCAGTAATCCCTAGTCTAAACCATTCTCCTTTTTACTTTGAGGTATGTGCCCTTGTTATCACTTTTCTTGTTTCTCTTGAGACCATTTTATTTGCTTCCTGTGCTGAATACTGGAAAACTGTTCTTAAAACCCTTCAGTGATTGTCAGTTCCTATTTTCAAAAGGCCAATGTAGAGATACCCGAGGTACACTTTACATGGACATTCTTTGTCATGTGACATTCTTTGTCACAACAGCTGGTATGTTCTGAAAACCCACAGTGTGAGGTTACTGTGCACAGTACATATTGATTAAGGGGAGAATACCCAGGAGGGAGAAGGCAGTATTCAAGGAGACATAGCTCTTTCCCCTTTGTTTGAGGAAGAATGAAGATACTAAATTGCAGGCATCGAAATTCTTGAGAAAAGAGAATGCCTTAGTGTCATGTATATGTATCACATTTTCTTTATAACTTCAAATGACCCCAAATAAGTCTTGTCTTAATATGTAAGCAGCTTCCCTGACTCTTCAGGAAAACAAATAAACATACAACTTTCTGATTTCCATTAACATTAATGGAAGACATTAAGATAGCTTTCAACATTGGTCATTAAGCCACAATAAGTGATTATTATTTCCAAAATCAAGAAAGCTGAAGGCTTCTTTTCCTATTAAGCAATGTTATCATGGAACAGAGTACATCGGCAGTATTTAATTGCTTTGGTTTTGAAATTTCATGTACACTGATTTGGTCATTAACAGATTTGTTTTCTGTTTTTCAACTGTGAGACATCATAAAATTAATCATCTGCTATTTTTGGTTAGTAAAAGCATTAAGAAAGGATCATCTTAATATTTTACATTTTTCTACTTTGGGAAAATCCAGAATGATTTGAATATTGTTTTCCACATTCACATGTTCTAAGGTTTTTTGATCAAGAAGGGATTTTTTCAATAATGAAATATAATCTCCTTTTACAGGAATAATATGAGAACTGGGAAGTGACTTACTCAAGGTCATGCAGGTGTTAATGAGGAGAACTGGGACAGGAACTCCAGCCCTCACATTCCAAATCCATAATTCTAGGCTAGAAAATCACACTCCGGTCTATTGTAATTTTTGATATCTTGTTTTTATATCACCTTCATTTCTGAATCTCTCCCTCTATCTCCCCTAACCTACAAAGCCCTCTTTATAACACAAAACTTAAAAAAAAAAAAAGAAAAATGAGGGGAAAACAGTTCATCAAAACTAGTCAATGCATGAACAAAGTCTGTCAGTAAGCACAATGTTCCACATCTGTAAACCTTCACCTCTATAGAGAAAGGAGGTATATTTTCTCATTTCTTCTTCATAGACAAGCTTGGTTATTGCAAACAACCAGTGTTCAGTTGTTTTTGTCATTGTTGCTTTTCTCTACCAACATTGTTGTACTCATTGTGTATGTATGTATATGTATATATATGTGTGTGTGTGTGTGCATACATTATTATTGTTGGCATTAATAATAATTGTATCATTAATATTATCAAAATATTTTTATAACAGTAATAGTACCTAGCACTTAAAGGTTTACAAAGTACTTTACAAATACTATCTCATTTTATCGTCACAACAACCCCAGGAGGTAGGTACTATTACCCCCATTTTGCAGATGAACAAACAGGCAAACAGAAGTTAAGTGATTTGCTCAGGCTTGCATAGTTACTTTTGGAAACAGGATTTAAACTCTTGTCTTCCTAACTCCTGTACTTTATTCCCTGCACTACCTAGCTACCTGTATAAGATTGAAGAAGACTTCTTAACTTCTTAAAAAGAAGCGGAACACTTTTTTGTTCTTGGAAATATACACACAATCACTCTGCTTACAAGTCTTTGGCCATTGACTAAAGCCATGTCTGGCACCCCCCCCCCCAAAAAAAAAACCATACCAGCCAGTGACTTCTTAAAGATTTTCACAAATCGTTAGACTATATTTTTCTTGTGCAAAGTATTTTTGTACCTAATAGGTGGAGGAGGTATGTTTGGTGCTTGAAGCTTCCAATTGTTATTAAAATGTGTTGATCAGTTGTGTCTTTTTCTTCATGATCCTGTGGACCATACTGTCCATGAAGTTTTCTTGGTAAAGATACTGGAGTGGTTTGCCATCTTGTTAGGGGAAGTTTTATATCTCTGAAATCTTACATGAATAAAATAGAGAAAAAGGAGATCAATGAATTCGGTTTGCAACTGAAAAAGCTAGAAAATGAACAAATTGAAAATCCCCAATTAAATACTAAATTAGAAATATTTTTTTCTTAGGTCTAGAGAAAAAAGTACTCAAAAGCATTTTTCAGTCATTCAAATATTCCTTTAGAGCAAGGTTTTCTTAACTTGGATTCTGTGTACTTGCTTTTTAAAAATATTTTGATAATAGTATTTTAATATAATTGGTTACTTTGATAATCCCTTGCATTTTATTTTAGGAATTTAAAAACACTATATGAGAAGGGGTCCATGGGCATCACCAGACTGCCAAAGGGATCCATGACACACCCAAAACTAAGAAACTGCAAAATTTGCTCGTGTTCAAATCTACTACAATGCATGTGTTTCCCCCACTCCCTACCCCCAGCTCTGTAGTGGAAAACTTCATTGATTACTAGGATTTTAAAATAATGGAGTCATTCTTAACTGAGGCTGTCTCCACATATTGTCTAGTCAGATGAATTTGACTAAAATAAATTTTTGTAGTTAAAATTTTATTCTAAAAATTCTCACTGTTAAAGTTAGAAAATTCTTTTTTAAATCAAAACAGTAGTATGAATATGCCAAACTCACTTAAAACTGGGATCTTTATCCCCCTAAAGAATGACATTTATGGCCCAAACTAAAAAAGTTTCCTTTTTTGAATCTTTTTTGTCATTTAAGACTGGTACAACATCATAAAAGATGATGGGTAGTCTTGTCAAAAATCCCAGTGTTTGTGAAATGTAATGAAACCCACATATAGAAGGCAGGTTGATTAATGGACAAAGATTGAAAAGAATGAGGACTTTCTCAGCAGCATTGGATTTCAGTACAGGATGCTAGAGGTCAATGAGACCCTGGACTTCAAGTTTTCACTTATCTTTCATCTAATCATCCTCTCATGCCACCACAAGATCTGAATGCCACTTAAAATAGCATGGATATAACCCAAGCCAAAGTACTTCCAAGGGCAGACACCTAATCACAGTGTTTGCGGTTCTAAGTCATTCAGAGATTACCTTCTCTGAAGTTTAAGGATGCATGTGTGTGTGCATATGTGTGTGCATATATAAGTATGACATCATGTGTGTGTATGTATTATGTGTGTATGCATGCATGTAAAAAGGTGTCATATCCCAGTACAAAACTACCCCTAGTCTGTGATTTCAGATACTCCTTGCTTTCCAGCCTTTCATCTCAGTTGGTGTCATTGATTTTAAACATCATATCTAGGAGACTGCTACTTGATGATAAAACATGATTTTTAAAGGTGTAAAGTAAACTCTAATTTTTTTCTCTAGCTGAAGCTGCACTGTCAAGACAGGCACTTGAAAATCAGGGTTTCCCCAAACTGTCAAGAAAAAGGAAAGAAAG
>NW_027186304.1:84129061-84141347 GCF_028583685.1 Petaurus breviceps papuanus
GAGGAAGGAAGGAAGGAAGGAAGGAAGGAAGGAAGGAAGGAAGGAAGGAAGGGGGAAAAAAACAGTTGTGCCTACCTTTGAAGCAGAAGCAATTGTGACAGATTATGTTTATTTCAATAGTACCATGAAAACTTTCACTTTAGCTATTTCTACTTCTGCATGCTGAGACTAAGGTGATCCATCTGTGTCATTATATAGGGGAATTTGTGGTTTTGAGACAGAAAATAATGGTTGATAGCCCAGACTTTTAAAAAAAATTATCATTTGTCTCCTAAACTTCAAATGAGTAATTATAATGATAGTTCACATTTATATTAGCTTGTAAGATATGCTAAATGTTTTACATATGTTATCTGATTTAAGCCTCAAGATGCAGCACAGTGGTTTAAGAGTTGGGTGTGGAGTCAGGAAGACTCCTCTTCTTGTGCTCAAATCTGGCCACAGACTCTTACTAGCTGGTGACCCTGGGCAAGTCACTTCACCCTGTTTTCCTCAGTTTCCTCATCTGTAAAATGGGCTAGAGAAGGAAAAGGCAAACCACTCTGATATCTCTCTAAATCGAATCCCCAAACGGTGTCAAAAAAAGAGTAAAATATGACTGAAAAAATGCCTGAACCACAACAACCCTGGTAGGTAGGTACTATTATTCTCCCCATTTTGCAGATGAAGAGTTACATGACTTGCCTAGTCACACTGTAGGTGCCTGAGACAGGATTCAAAACCAGGTCTTTCTAATTCCAAGCCCTTCTCACTGTTTCACTATATTGCCTGTTGTGAACTACATATGAAAAAATAGTACCTGTGGAACCATAAACCAGCATCTGGCATATCATGACTTTGCTATTGAATCAAAAAGCTAACTCACATTTTCTTAAATTAGTTTTGCAGCTGTGAAAAGCACCATATTATATAAGTAGGATAATTATGTTGTGAATAATAAAATTTAAAGCAAAGGAGTTTTAAGCACTTGCTGGTCTTTACTTTTCAAACTCCAGTGTATGAGCTGTTATAAATATTTTAAGTTTCTGTGAGTTATGTTTTTAAAGTGCTAGTTATATACAACTTTATGTAAAATTGTGTTAATAGTCTCTTAAATTGTGTCTATTTCATACAATCATTCTAAGATACTAGAAGTATGCTTTTATGTACTTAGAAAAACCACATATTAAACTACATGAATTCTTAAACCTCTTACATATCAAGGTTAGCAGTTTTATTTAGTTATTTAGCAAATGTCTGATGCTCTCAGAGCAGGAGTTACTAGCCTTTTCTGTGCCATGGAAAGCTTTGGCAGTCTAACAAAACCTATGGTTTGCTTCTTGGAGTAATATTTCTCAATACATAAAATCAAAAACATAGGTTTACAAAGAAAACCCAAAGTTAGTCACAATAAAAGTGCAACTTTTTGTCATGCATATTCACAGATCCACAGAAATCCATCCATGGATCCCTTGGGGGTTCATGAAATTCAGCTTAAGAACCCTTCTTTTAAGGAAACCTTTTACCTGATCATGTAATTATAAATGCATATGCAATTATGTGATTCCGTGAATACAATATAAGTAAGAAAGTTTGACAATGGAATTATAATAACATGTTTACATAGCACCTTAATACAATACAAAGAGCTTTCTTCACCTTGATGTTGTAGAAGTATCACATTCTAGACAAGGAAACTGAGGCACAAAATGATTAAATGATGTCCTCTGGGTCAGGTAGTCACGAAGATGTAGAACCAAGATTTAGAACTCAGGTTCTCCCAATCTGAGACTAGTGCCCTTTATGCTGCCTCTGGGTACACTTCATGACAATTGATTCTTGCCCAAATGATCCGTTTTGACCTAGCAATGCATAAATATCCTCTAAGACCCTGCCTTGGCACCCATAAGGGTTTTGGAGACATTCAGCTAATTTTCCATTCATCCAGCTTTGTTCTCTTGAGAACATTTCTTCCCCCAGGCTGCTCATCTTGATTTCTCATTTCTTGTCTTTACTTCCTACAAGCTCAAGCCTCATGACTGTGGAGCAGGGGTTTTAAATGTCTAAAAGATAGATGGTGAGATTCAGCGCTAAGGTTGGTTGTAAGTAGATGCTTCAGACAGTTGCTCTAAGAATGGAGGCAGCAGCATGGAATAGTGCAAAGTGTATTGTATTTGGAGTTCAAATTCTTGCTCTGCTGTTGTGTGACCTTGGAAAAGTTACTTTACTTCTCTAGGCCTCAGTTTCCTCTTCTGCAAAATGAAGGAGTTAGATTAGATGACCTCTAGTCCCCTTCCAGTTTTTGATCTATGAGCTCAAGTGGTTATGAAGAGACTTCCTGGTCCAGCCCCAAATTAGATATTTAGATTACAATTTATATTATGCAATTTCAGCAAACTACTAATATTGCAGCTAAAAAAAAAAAGCATGACCTGATGACCAACTTCGTGGTGAATGGATCTGTTTGGATATCAGTAGGGTAGGAGATAGAATGGAGGACTGTCTAATCACAAATGAAGAGATTGAAGCTCAGAAAGATTACAGTACTTGCTTGAGGTAGCCAGGTAGTAAGTGGGAGATCCAAGACTCAAATTTCAGTTTTCTTACTGAAATCCAGCTTTGCAATAAAACACAGTGACTCTTTGGAAAAGATCTGAAGAAGTGAAGAAACTTCTTCCAGGTCACATAAATTCTTAGTGTCAGAGCCAAGATTCCTATCGAGACCCCTCAGATTCCTAATCTAGTGTTCTTTCTGTATACCATACTCCCTTGCTTCCCACAGTGGTCTTCTTAGGAAGGCATTCAATCCATCACTAGGCTAATATTTGAGAGCTCATTCACTTGATAGAGTCTTACACTCAGCTGATTTTACTCTTAGTTCATTTCTATACCACAATAAAACATGACCAGAGAACTTATGCTAGAGGAAGGCAAAGCCAAATACTAATTTTTTTGTGCAACATATCCTATTTTTATAGACTTTAGGCATTTCCAAATCTCTTTACACTGTTTCTTTTTAGGATTTTTTTTTTTTTTTGCTTTTTGGAGGGGGGAATGCATGGCAATTGGGGTTAAGTGACTTACCCAAGGTCACAAGGCTAGTAAGTGTTAAGTGTCTGAGGCTGAATTTGAACTCAGGTCCTCCTGACTCCAGAGCCAGTGTTCTATTCACTGTGCCACCTAGCTGCCCCTAGGAAATGCTTTAATCAGTGCTCTTCAACCATGTCCAGTTATTCTCCATTATTAGCCTAACACTTGCTATTGCTCTGATGCCTCTGTTTTCAGGATTTTCCAGTTTGTTTGTTTGTTTTTTCCAACAAGTGCCTCATCCAAAATTTGTCCAATTTCAATTGCCACAAAATCACACAGGGGGAGAATTTGACCTGTTTGAATTAATAATTTGTAAATTATTCCTCTGAGAATCTTTCAGCATAAGAATTCTTTTGAATATTGTAGGAATCTCAAAAATTTTAGTGTAATAGTGGTGAAGAATCAGTCATTTTCATTTAACACTATCAGTTTTCACTAAAAATGCTTTTTAGCATTTACATTACACCTTAGTTCTTGTGAAGTGTCAGCTATAAGAGAGGTTTACCTCAAGTTTGGATTAGAACCCTGAATCCTTTGAGATAATTCAAATGAGTCCACGGTATGAGCAAAAGACCAATATTCTACAGACATACCCCATTTTATTGTGCTTTGCTTTATTACACTTTGGGGATATTGTAATTTTTTTTTAACAAATTGAAAGTTTGTGGCAACCCAGCATCAAACAATTCTATCAGCACCATTTTTTTCCAACAGCATTGCGCAATGCGGATTGCGTCCCTGTGTCACATTTTGGTAATTCTTGCAATATTTCAAATTTTTTCATTATTATTATATCTGTTATCATCGTCTGTGATCAGTGATAGCTGATGTTACTATTGTAATAGTTTTGGGGATGCCACAAACTGTGACCATATAAGATACATTTAATTGATAAATGTTTTATGTATGTTCTTAACTGCTCCACTGACTGGCCATTCCCCATCTCTCTCCATCTTTTCAGTCCTCCCTATTCCCTGAGACAAAATATTGAAGAATATTATATAAACTTAGTTAATAAAGTGGCAACAGGGTTTAAAAGGATTGACTTGATTTTTCAAAGAAGTTCTACTATGAGTAAAAATGCTATCAAACAGCATCGCATGCTACGGACAAATCTCTTGTGAAAGGAAGAATCAATAGATGTGGCAAGCTTCATTGTTGTCTTATTTTAAGAAATTGCCCCAACCACAACCACCACCACCACCCTGGTCAGTCAGCAGCCATCAACAGTGAGGCAAGACCTTCCACTGGCAAAAAGATTACATGTCATTGAAGATTCAGGTCATGACTAGCACTTTTTACCACTAATGCATTTTTAATTAAGGTATATGCACCTTTTTTTAGATGTAATACTGTTGCACATTTAATAGACAATTATTATTAATTATTAATAAGAAGTAATTATTAATAATAGCTATGTTTATGGTATAAACACAACTTTCATATACACTGGGAAATAAAAAAATGTGACTCATTTTTTGTGATATTCACTTTGCTGTTGTAGTTTAGAACCAAATCCTCAATATTTCTGAGGTGTGTCTGTAGCCAGTACAGCCTTACCCCAATGAGGAGCTCAAGAGAGGGATCAGTTCAAGCCATTTCTTTTTTTTTTTAAGCAACCAGGGTTAAGTAACTTGCTCAAGGTTACATGGCCAGTTATTTCTGGGTGTGGTGCTAAGTATCTGAGCCCACATCGATCTCCAAGTCATCCCAGGACTGGAGCTGGTGCTCTTACTCGTTGAGCCACCTGGCTGCCCCTAAGCAATTGGGGTTAAGTAACTTGCTCAAGGTTACATGGCCAGGTGTTTCTGAGTGGGTGCTAAGGGTCTGAGCCCAGGATTCGATCCCCAGGTCATCCCAGCACTGGAGCTGGTGCTCTTAGTCGATGTGCTACCTGGCCGCCCCCCAAGCCGTTTCTTTAAGAATTAACTTTATGGGGAGGCAAGAGCTTTGTATGAGATAATTAAAGAACAAGAGCAGACCATAAATCACTGCATTCATTCATTACATGAAGAAACAGAGACTTCTAGAGATTGAGTGACTTCCTTTGCCATGGTGACTCAGTTTGTAATTATCAAAAAGAAGATGTCAACACAAAAACTAGCTGTGTGACCTTGGGCAAGTCACTTAACCACAATTGCCCTACCTTCCAAAAAGCAAAAAAAAAAAAAAAGAAGATTTTAGTCCATATCTCTAAGTTGTTTACAAGTAATTTTGACCTTCAGAGAAAGCTGTTGATGTATTTTTGAGTCTTAGAGGAAGTAGGACTCAGAATGGATAAGAGTTATCCCCTTATTATTTAGCTCAATGAATGACAAGAGAATGTCATAAGCAATGACACAAAAGAATAATTGTTTTTACAAAATCCTAAAATTTTGTGAAATATTTTTTATGCGTTATCTCATCTCAACATCCTAGTTATCCTTTGAGGGACATGCTACAGGTATATTTTTAATCCTCATTTTACAAATTAGGAAACTGAGGCTTCTGGCAGTTGTGATCTGTCCATGGTTACACATTGATCATCTGAAGTAGGATTTGAACCCATATCTTTGTGACTTCGGTCACATCCTTTAGTTACTATGATATGCAACTTATCAGAGACACATGGGAAGGGGACTGTAAGCAAATTGCTCCAACTAGAGCTGATGACTTGAATTGGGAGACTGTAAGACATGGCTCAATAGACAGGGTGGAGTCCTATTCTGGAATCCCTTGGGTGCCAGACAAAAAAAAAAACAACTATACTAGATCTGAAGGTCATACATAGGAAGTGATTATCCAGTCTCTGCATGATACCATTCAGATACTGACATTTTTACTTTGGGTAGTACTTGTAAATTGTCCACAAGAAACCATCTAAAAATAATCTATGCAGCAGGTGCTACCATGAAAAGAAGTTTTTGAGAGAGTGGGTAGTGAGTAATTGCTTTTTTAGTATATGAAGGACAACAGAGTGTAAAGAACCATTTTCATATAATTGGTCTCAATCCCTCGAAGAGAGTGCTCAAGAAGTTGACTCACATTGATTTGCTTGAGTTTTTATGGAAATAATGCTTTTGGTGAAAGGTACATTCCTAACAACATTTGGTAAACAGATAATTGCAGTTCCAACAGCCGTTTTTCTTTGATAGTGTCAATTGAAATATCAGCAACAGAAAGGAAATGGCCATTACAAATATTGGCTGTGATAGAGCATTTCCCTTCTGTGTTGTGATTTGTATTGTTATCATGCAGAGTCCCTGATATTGATAGAACTACATGCAGGCTTAGCTGCTATAGACGTTCCTATTCTTCCTATTAATAAATAGTGCTTGTGCATTCAAGTAGAAAAGGGATTAGCTTTTGTTTAAGAGTTAATTTCCTTCAATTGAAAGTGTAAACATCTGTTCAGAAGGTGAGATCCTGAGATCCTGGATTTACAGATAAAAGGGAGCCTAGAGGCCATCTATTGCCATCCCCCCCCCACACACACACACACACACCTTCATTCTATACATAAGGAAACTGAGACCCAGAAGGATTAAGTAATTTTTCCAAAATGACATAAGCAGCTAGTGGATGATCTAGTTTTTAAACTAAGGTATTCTCAGTCCAAATCCAATATTTTCCTAATGTAACAGTAAACACAGAGTTCCTAAATAACCAGTGTGATGCAAGCAGAGCTAGGCTTCTTATCTTCAGCAAGCTGTCCAAGGAAACAGGGACTGGACTTGTGATTTCACTGACACAGAGAACTCCCAAATTCCTTCCACCAAAGTAGACCAGCACCTCTTCTTCAATTTATAGTCTTATAGAGTTGCCTAGAACACCTAGAAGTTGGGATTTTCCAATGATCATAACCAGTGTGTCCAAGGTAGAATTTCGCGGAACTGAGGCTGCTTCTCACGATGTCTAAACAGGCATTTGTTTGTTAATTCTTTTCCTCCAAAGCATATTGAGATTAAAGGAATTATAATTTCAGTCATATACTTTTATATACTGAATCTCAAAGATTTCCATTTTTTTAGACAATATTGCAATAACAAAGTAGTGTTTAATAGATTATTATTAATGGAAAATAATAACTAAAAAAAATAAATGTAGCACTTTGCATGAATGATCTCACTTGAAACCCACAACAAACCTAGGAAGAAAATATTAGAAGTGGGGTCACCCATCACCACCTTGTAGCTAAAAGATCCGAGAGCTATGACTAGAAAGAATCAACCAAAGAGGTCATTTAGTTTAGCTCTCTCATTTCCCAGATGAAGAAACTGAGGCTCAGAAAGATTAAATGATTTTGCCCCAGGTCACATAAGTAGTAAGAGGAAGGGATAGAATTCAAACCCAATTCTCTTTGCACTGGACCATAACTGAGTCTCAAAAAGTTTAGAGAGATTATTTACCCATGGTCACACAGCTAATAAATGTCAAAGACAGGATTTAAACCCAAGTCAAAAAGCATTTTAGTCTTTTTTTTTCAGCCTGGTATACTAGATAGAGAGCCAGCTTTGGTGGCATCTGGTGGCACAGTGGATAGGTAGAGCACTGAACTAAAGTCAGGAAGACCTGATGTCAAATGTGGCCTCAGACATTTACTAGCCATGTCACACCAGCAAGTCATCTAACCTTTGTTTGCCTCAGTTTCCTCAATTATAAAATGGGGATGATAATAGTACCTAGTTTACAGGGCTGTTATGAGAATCAAATGAGATAATATTTGTAAAATCTCTTAGTATGGTACCTGGTGCTAAAGAAATACTTATTCCTTTCTTTCCTTTCCTTGGAGTCAGGAAGATCAGCAGTCATTCCCACCTCTAACATATATTGACTATGTGAACCTGAATGAATAACAACTTCCCAGTTTTCTGAGACTATAAATTGGGGGGTGTGAGGATCTGTATTGGTAGAGAGAGATTGTTCACACAGTTACCTAGACCAATGAAATCACAAACCCTATCCCTATCTCTATTATTTTCCAATAGTTTTTCACATGAGCCTCCTTGGAAAGGAGGAGGGCATCTATAAAAGTCCTCTCTGAGTGCCAATGTTTTCTGAATGTTCAATCAAGCTAAAAGGTTGGTACATTTGAGTATTTAAGATGAAAGAGGTTCTGAGCTCAATGACAAAAAGGCCACAGAGAATGATTTGTCCATTTGGCTCTTGTTCATTTTTAATGGGGATTTAAAAGCATCTGGAATCTTGTTCACTTTACACGTGTTCCTGTTGTGTAAAAAGCCTGTTATTTGTCAGAAACCAGGCTGCAACTATCAGAGCTATATGTTTTCACACACACACACACACACACACATCCTTCAGCTGGATGTGTGTAAGCCAACCACTGCTCCTTGGGAATCCCAGAAGCAGTTGATTTGCATTCACCAATCTACATAATTAATTAACCTTTTTTTAGTGTTGCCTAAAGGGGATCAGCATGAAAAAAAAAGATTAAAAAGAGGAACTGTACTACTTTCAAGGCAAACCTAAGCACTAGAAAGAAGGAATATGGAGTATAGAGGACAGTGAAGGTTTTGAGCTAAACTCATCCAAATTGAAGATTTTGATTGGGTTGAAAATGGGAGGGGAAGATTAGAATGGGAGATTAGAAAACAATATTCTGAAACATTTTGTTGCAGCATCTGAGCCCCAGAGGCCTTCCTGGAGTTGAAAAAAAAATGAAAGATTTAACTCTTATTAAAACTAAAGTGAGTTTCTTAGGGTGAACCCAAATTCTCACCCTACCCCCTTTTTGTTTTGCACTTATATATTTACAAGTGATTGTGATAATTTGATAGAAGACAAGAAATATTTTTTTTTCAATTGGAGCGGCTAAGTGGTACAGTAGATAGGGTGCCTGTGCCCAGAATCAGGAAGATTTTAGTTTAAATCCAGTTTTAGGCACTTTTTAGCTATGTGACCTTGGGTAAGTCACTTAACCCCTCTAGTTTAAAGTCTCAGTTTTCTCAACTGTAAAATGAAGATAATAATAGCTCCTACCTCCCAGGGTTGTTGTGAGGATCAAATCAGTCAATATTTATAAAGCACTTAGCATAATGTCTTGAACATAGCTATTATTATTGTAATTTTTCATCAGAGATCCACCCAAAGAAAAGGTTGCTTCAAAGAAAAGTGGTTTATGGTTGATAACTGATTAAGAGTCAGCCTCCCACCTCCTATTTCTAGGGGTTTAAGAATAGCATCAATCCCATGAGCCAGGGTAGCCCATCATTCATCACAGGGTCTGATTCAAATATTGAAGAAGAGATCATTGTTTCTTTATGTAATAAGGACATAATCTTGCAGAGCTAACTGTAAGTCTAGTATTCAATTCAATTCAACAAATATTTACTGAAGTGCCTACTGTGTGAGTGATAGCAAATGCTGTTTTCATTTCTTGTGGGTAAAACCACTCTCTTTTACTACAGCTGAAGTTACCCAACCTTTAATTTTTTCTTTCCATAGATCTCCTTGCTGCTTATACTGTTGGGCCACACCATCCTGAATTTGTTGCAAATTGCCATGTAATTATCCTCTAGATTTTTCATGTTTACAGACCTCTTTCTCCCCCCCCCCGGGGCCTTTTCATTTTGTTGACCTGGACTGCTGTATTTTAATCTATTTAATCCCTCTAGCTTATTTATTTTACTGGTTCATTGCTTAGAAAACACTCTCCTTACAACAACCCTGTTAGTTAAGTAGTGTGGGTACTATCACCCCATTTTACATATGGGGAAACTCAGAGACTTAAAAAGGTTAAGCTAACTGTACACCTAAGACTATGCAGTTTATGAGTCAGAGTTAGGGCTCAAGCCTAAATCATGGGTCTCAGAGTCCTATGTTTGCCTATCGAATTCAATTTAATTAAAATGGACCTGTATTAAGTGCCTAGGTGGCACAGTGCATAGAGTGCTGGGCCAAGAGTCAAGAAGACTCATCTTCCTGAGTTCAAATTTGACCTCAGACACTTATTAGCTGTGTGACCCTGGGCACATCACTTAATCCTGTTTGCCTCAGTTTCCTCATTTGCAAAATGAGAAGGCAATGGCAAACCACTCTAGTATCATTGCCAAGAAAAGCCCAAACAAGGTCATGAGAGAGTTGAACACAACTGAACAACAACTTTTGTATTTATATCCTCAAGAGCTAGCATATAGTGATTGGCACATAGTTGGAACTATGCAACTGAGCAGTGACTTTACCTTCTGAAGGAGATTCTTGTCTAGGTAAAGATGAAAGTAAAGAGCTTTCAACAGTGAAATCCTTCTACCTAGAAAATGCTGTGGGTTTTTTTTTTTTTGGTATGTTTTCAAAGCCAGTCCTTCAAAAATGAACTTGATACATAAATTACAGAATGTTAGAACCAAAAGAGATCTGCATTATCTAACCCAGCCCCTGTATATTAGAGATGATGGAACTGAGACTGAATGAGGTTAAGTGACTCGGCCAAGCAAACAGACAACAACTAGAATTCAAATTCAGGACTCCTGACTCCTCCCTACAGTGGGGAAGGGCAAATATCACAATTTTCATCAAGATAGATGTTTAGTGGATTAAAAAAATAACTTTATTCAACAACTTAATACTATAACAGCTGTTAAAAATGAATGTCCTCAGTTGTTCTGAACATCTAGTTATTCTGTTTGAGGTTTTCAAAGACATATAGTATAGCAATTCACTCATTTCAATATTTAGCCTAAGGTCTTTTAATTAAATAAAAAACCTGTGGTACATTCAGAGAAAGATGACCAGAATCCACTAGAGACTGAAGACTATTTCATAAAAAGATCAGTTGAAGAAACAGGGATTGTTTAGCCTAGAGAAGACAGGGAAGAATTTATGCTGGCTTTCTAAATATTTGAAGGGTTGCAATATAAAAGAGGGATTAGTTTTGTTTTATTTGATCCTAGAGGGAAGAAAATGTAGCAATAGATAGAAGCTGTAGAGAGTCAGAGTTAGACTGGGCATGTTTGAAATTTTCTTAGTATTTGGAGTTGTCCCAGTGGACTACATTGGGAAGTAGTGGGTTCACCCTCATGAGAGACATTTGAGGAGACACTGAATGATCACTTCTTGGGGGGGTTGCAGAAAAGTCCTGTCTAAGTGACAATTTTTGAACTTTCATGTTTCTTTTCTTATTTTGGGTGAGTTAAAATATTTTTCTTGCAATAATCTTCTTGAAACATATCACAATCTTTGCATTTTCTGAGATTGTTAGACTTGGCTAGAGACAAGGAATAATATCCACATTTTTCACTATTTAAATCTACCATTATCTACTTAGGAAATGTTCATCATATGTTGATGGACATATGTGGCCATGGAGTTGTCTATTGGTCAGGAATAACTGAATAGAGAAATAGAGAGACTATTAACAAGAAATTTTCAATTTACTTAGTAATAAGTCAAAAAATATTTATTAAATGCTTCTGTATCAGGCACTTTGTTAAGAGCTGAGAACACAAACACAAACAAAAAAAGAAAGACAGTTCAGTTCTTGCCTTCAAAGGACTTACATAAATTAATAAGGAGAAGATAAGATATAAAAAGAAGCTGAAGACGGGAGGAATACTCATACAGGGGCATGATGGAGAGAGTCCAGGGAGCCAGGAGTAGAGTCCAGAGAAGAATGTAGGAATAAATGACCTTCAGTCTTTAAAATGGAGGTTCTAAGAGGAATCAACCAATCAAAGGAAAGGACTGCCCAAATGGAATAAG
The DNA here is from genome assembly GCF_028583685.1 of Petaurus breviceps papuanus. Lineage (NCBI taxonomy): Eukaryota > Metazoa > Chordata > Mammalia > Diprotodontia > Petauridae > Petaurus > Petaurus breviceps. The sequence continues at coordinate 84,140,828 of NW_027186304.1, forward strand.
ACTACAGGGAAAGAGGGAGCTTCTATGGTGAGAAGACTGATGTGGAATGGTAGAAAAGTTCAGAAAAGTCCAGGAGTCTCCAGTCCTGGACCTGAGAGAAACTAAAGGAAAAAGCACAGTCAAAATTTCTGGGATACACCTGAAACAGTCCTTGAGGATTGGAGGGGGGAATAAACTTATATCCCATGTATCCTTCTATGCAAACTGAAGGTTAAAGAGCCCTCCTTTTCAATTTGAGGACTGGGACCACTGTATTTTATTCTATTTAAACCCTCTAGCTCATTTATTTTAGTGGTTCATTGTATAGAAAACTCATTCCTTACAACAACCCTGTTAGTTAAGAAAAGAGGGTATTATTACCCCATTTTACACATGGGGAAGCTCAGAGGCTTAAAAAGGTTAAACTAACTGTACACCCAAGACTATACAGTTAACAAGTCAAAGTTGGGGCTCAAGCCTAATGAAATTAGAATCTGGGGAAGTTGTACTGTTTTCAGCTTTGTGATCACACAGCATCCCT
>NW_027186304.1:84141447-84151652 GCF_028583685.1 Petaurus breviceps papuanus
GATTTCCTTCTAGTTACCAGGAGCAGACTACTAGTCTAGACTGATCTAGGTTTTGTTCCTGGTCAGTTCCTTGGCTCAGGACTTATTGCCTTCACTACCACATGGTTTGGTTCCTGCTTTGTTCTCTGGCTCCATCACTCTTTTTCATTTACATACATTCATTTACATTTACTAGAGAATATGAATTCAATTACATTTGGAGTTATTCCTAGCCTCATTCAAATCCAACATGCATTTGTTAAGTACCTACTATGAGTACCTACTATGTGTGCTGGGCACAGGGCTAGGTGCTAGGAAACAGACCATGAGATCGTACATAGACATAAAGGTGGAAAAGCTCTCAGAGGCCATTGAATTTAAGCCAAAGACAAAAGCCAAAATACTCTCTGTTGATATTTAAAGCTTACTTAACCAGAGCTTGGTGATTGCCCTAGCCTCCTTCAAGCTAATGAAATCAAGATTCCCTAATTTTCAATGCCAAGTGACCCAAATGACTGGCATTATCTCTGTTTGACTCATTTGTTTGAGTTAATTTTTGAACCTGATAGCCAAGTCTTAAGAATTAGTGAATAAAACTGGTTTCTTCTGGAGATGATTTTCCTCATTTCATACTACCTGTTTTTAGCACTGCAGAGACATACTTTAGAATCAGAAGGAACCAATGCTTTTGAGCAAAAGGGCAAAGTTACTTCTTTTAGTGGAAAAGCTCGTTTTTCACCATGGCAACCAGTGTATCATATGACATACACACCACATGGCCCTTGAATTACAGAATCCTTTAAGAAGAAAATGTATACCAAACCATAATGAGCTTTCATTTCTTTTGTAAAAAACCTTACAAGGTGACTGTCCTTGAGTTTAATGATTTCCGTGATACATCGGGGTCCTTGCTGATCATAAGAGAAAAGACTAGCAGACTGCAGCATTTAAATATTTTAACAGATACATGCAAAGTTCATAAACACAAGATAGATTTTTTAATCTGAGGAGCCATATATTCTCATATTCTATAAATTTCAGAGTTTCAGAACTAGCTGGAATTTAGCTTTATTCTTACCTAGTGAGCTGCCTTCATCAAATTTGCATTAATAATGCAAAAATGAAAAAGGTGAATACTTCAAGTAGAGTTTAATTGTGGCCCTCAGTCACACCGTTGGTGCTCATTTAAACTAGGCTTCTGGGGGAAAACTGAAAGAAGGAAATAATAGAGGAATAGGAAAATTAGAAGTCAGGCTAAATCTCATTTAAGGGGAAAGAGTCAGGGGATGTTTAACTCAACTTAAAAAATTCTCTTTTGACCTTTCCACATGGAAGGAAGGACTTTTGGTTCAGTCAACTCTTTCTAGTCACATTCATTGCAAATCTCCCACCTCAATACTTCCCAAATATATTTCCCTAATGATAAGATGCTTCATATTCAATTGTTCTGGTTTCTTATATCTTCAGAAGTGTGGTATGTCCCAATACTTTGATTTTCAGATCAGATGAATCATAAAGGCACTGATTTCTATAGCTAGATACTGATCAAATCCTTTCAGGTCCCCCAAAGGGCATGAGTTGCATTGGAAAGTATCAGAACGTAAACGGCACTTTTTTTTTTTTTTTACCATTGTCATAAATCAGCATAAAAATATTTTAATAGAATGTAATCATGTTGGGAGCAAGTGGTCACATAAGGAAGATAGGTAAAGATTCATGGTTAAAAAACAAGAGACATAGAAGATAGATAGATTAGTAATTATGAGACTGGAAATGCTTGATTTACTCTAAGTAAATATGACAGTATAACTATAGAATCATTAAATACTCTATTATTAACATGAAGAAATACTCTCTTGTACTAAATAATCATAGGTAGCATTTACATAGCATTTAAAGATTTGCAAAGAACTTTACAAATATTGTCATTTTATCCTCACAACCACCTGGTGATTTAGGTGCTATTAATTTCCATATCTGTAAAATGGGAATAACAAGACAAAGGTTAGAGGACTTAAGGTCACACAGCTAGGGAATGTTTGAACTCAGGTCTTCTTGTGTCCAGATCCATGGCTCTCTCCACTGTCTCCCCTATTGTCCATTCTCCCACACCCCCAATCTTCTGCCACTCTATTCACTCTCCCCTGACAAGCACAGTCTTAAAACAACCACTAAATTGTTTTTTCTATAGCTAACTTTAGGGGCTTTGAGGAGATAGATTGAGGAAGGCCAGGTTCATTTACACATACATAAGTTTAGTGAAAGACAAATATATGAATTAGTTTGGTCATCATTTCATAGAAAGCTTTTGTTATTAAAATGTTTGTATTTTGCACTGTGGGGGAAAATGTTATTTATGGGAATGCTTTAGATATTTTGGTATCCTATGATTCACAGCCATGCAGCAGTTCGGAAATAATATTGAAGAAATAGGCCTTTGTTTCCAGAAGAAACTTGGGGTCATTATAAGAAATTCAGTTTTCCAAAGGTAATTCAGTCTATTCTTCTTCTCTGGTCAGGACTATTCTTTTGAGTGGTGGCAGATGTCATTTAGAAGGCTTTGAAATGTTTTGCATAATGTCATCCCCAAACAGGAGTTTATGGAGGACCATCTATTAGGAATCCCTCTTTAACTAAGTCTCTGCCTTGATCTCTTTTTCTGTTCATGGCAATAGCTAACACCTTTGACAAGCATGTACCTCCCTGTTTATGACTTTGATCATTCATATAACATGAGGCACTGTTTATTCATTTATTTATCAATGTGTTTATTGGAGAACCTCCTATGCTCACAGTAGGAAACTATTTCTCTTTCAAGCAATTTATCCAATTTTCCAAAGCATAACAGAGACAAATAAATGAATTGTTCAAAGGAAGGGATGCACTGGGGCTGTGATTCTTAACATTTTTGGTATCTTGTAGCCTTTTGGCAATCTGCTGATGTCTATGGGCCACTCCTCAGAAGAATATGATTAGATAAATAAATAACACAAGATTACAAAGAAACGTGGGATGTATTTGCCTAGAGCACAGTGTTCATTATCATGCAAAGTAGGTATTATCATTGTGTGTGTGTGTGTGTGTTTCTCTTGCAATAGACTGCATCCCTGAGTTTGTGAGCCTTCTCACAAGTGAGTGTTCTTGGTTACAAGATTTAGAGAACACAAATCCAGCAACCCAAGGGGAAAAAATCAGAAGCAAGTTTGGATAACAATAGGATGAATCTTAGATGTGTACTAATATATTTAAAAAGAATATATCCTAGTTAATTTATTAATGAATAACTTGTTTTCACTTTATTAAGTAAAGGCACAATTTAAGTTGAGGTATCTTTCAAATTTTTAAATTACTACTATCTCTCAACACTTGCATTTCATGAATTCATGTGAATGAATAAATGAATGAAAAAAAAACCTTTCTTAATCTCTCAACATGTGCACAGTATCTTTCTAAATTTGCAAAAACAAAACAAACAAAAAAAGTAATCCCTGCCCTCAGGGAGCTTACATTCTAGTAATAAGAGAAATTTTGTTGTTCAGTCATATCCAACTCTTTGTGACCCCATGGATCATAGCCCACCAGGCCCTTCTATCCTCTACTATCTCCTGAAGTCTATCCAAGTTCACAGTAGGAGAAGGCAATACAGGCAGAGCAGAATACAACAAATACACAGATAAGTCAATATATACAAAGTAATTTGAGGAGGGGGCACTAACAACTAGGAGAATCGGGAAATGTCTGCTGTAGGTAGGGCACTGTGATGAACTTTGAAGGAGGGTTTGGGTTTCAAGAAGCAAAGGTTTGATAACCTTTTTTAAAAAATATCTTATAGAGGAAATTATTTTTCAGGTATGGCTTAGATCAGATGTCTACTGAGTTCCCTTCTGATTCTGAGATTCTACAAAAAAGATTTCCTCTCTAGTTTGGTTGTGCAAAGAGTATACTTATTGACAATACAGTAGCTTTACTTGTAACTTGATTGACTGCATAACTCCTGCTGTTATGCATTTAAGCTGTAAACACTTAGCCAAGATCCTCTGTCAACATTTTACTGGGAATATTTTTATATTCAGCGAATACTAGGGATATAAAAACAACCTAACATTTGCTGTTGATGTTGATACAGCTTCTTGGATCCTGATAGGGATGAGTGACTTGAAATGTTAGGTCAAGGCAAGAGGCTTTAAAATAACAAAAAACAAATTTGCTGAGCACAAATGCCTCTAGAGAAACACTTCAACAACCCCAGCTATCTTTTCAGTCACCTCGCTAGGATGAGAGATAGCATTTAGGAGAAAGGCTGGATTCATATGGTCCTCTTAGGAGTTATTTTAATTTGCTTAAGTTGCTTCTGCGACCTACACATAGCAAATAAATGTTTTCCTTTAATTTAAACAGAGATAATGGTTGAGAAAGTTCTATAATGCTTAGGAGTCTTTAGAGGAACATGTATCTGCAACCTTTTTCTTAAATGCTATCTCATCCTATTGAGGTGACTGCAAAGATTGCTGTGGTTGTTGAAGTGTTTCTCTAGTGGCATTTTGCTCAGCAAATTTGTTTATTCCATCCCACTCATTTCCTTCTAAACAAGGAAATGTATCTTTTTCTTCATCCCTTCCTCTTTCCTTCCCTCCTTCCTCTTTCCTTCCCTCCTTCCTTCTTTCTTTCCTTTATTCCTTCTTCCTTTCCTTCTTTCCTTCCTCCTTTCCATCCTTTTTCCATTCTACCCTTCCTTCCTCCTATTCACCCTTCCTTCCTTCCTCCCTCCTTACTTCTTTCTTTTCTCCTTTCCTCCTTTCCTTCCTTCCTTCCTTCCTTCCTTCCTTCCTTCCTTCCTTCCTTCCTTCCTTCCTTCTTTCCTTCCTTCCTTCCTTCCTTCCTTCCTTCCTTCCTTCCTTCCTTCCTTCCTGCCTGCCTTCCTTCCTTCCTGCCTTCCTGCCTTCCTGCCTTCCTTCCTTCCTTCCTTTCTTCCTCCATCTATATCTCTGTCTCTTTCTATATGTGTAGCTCTCTTCCTCTTTTACTTTCTCCTTCCTTGCTTTTTTCTTCCTGCTTTCCTGACATCAAATTACCAGACATACTTTATATATGCACACTGTGTGAGTAGGTGGGCAGAAGTCCTTGGAATGCATCCCACATTCCTTTATTATTGTTCCTAAAATACAAAGCATTCTATTAGCAGAGAAACTTCATTCTTTGTACTAATAATTGACATCAAGTCTCCTAGCCATTTTTCAATATTAAAAGCAAATAGTAATGTACTTTGAATTTTCAGAGTATCACAACAGGATAATATCTGTCAATTATAATGTTCTGACAGGTGGCAATGAGGTGGCACAGTGGGTGGAGTGCTGGTCTTAGAGTCAAGAAAACCTGCATTCAGCTATGACTATGACACTTAATAGCTGTGTGACCCCAGACAGGCCACTTGACCTCTCTGAACCTCCCTTTCTTCATCTATAAAATGGAAATAACTGTACCTGCATTGACAATTTGTTGTGAGAATCAAATAACATAGACAATGTGTTTTGCAAGCCTAGAAATGCTATACAAAGTCCATTTTTATCTTTTCGCTTGGAAGGAAAGGTCCTGCTTTATTCTTATATCTCTGTTCCCCATCCTAGCAATTTTCCTAATGATTTTGTTATAAGCAGTTTCTTCCTGCTGCCACTTCTACTTCACTTCTAGCATTGAGCCAGATGATTGATACCCTATATCATTGATGATAACAGCATCTCAAACTTCTTTTCTTTCAACTTTACCAACATTTATCTATTTGACTTCACAAAATTTCCAGGTAAAAGATTTTAGTAATCACAATTAATTATATTATAGATGGACAGGCACTTTTCCATCATTTGGTTTCTCCAAGGTCACACTCTGGCAAATCAGGTCAAAGTTTTCTTTATTGATCCATCTAAACTATATCTGAATTAAAATGAAAAATTCTCTCTTCTGAATGCATGATTTCCTTTTGTTTCCATTTAGTTTAGTGATATTCTTTGACAACAAATTCTGTAGAATTCCCACAAAGTTTTTGGACTTTCAATTTTCTGCCTTTTCAATTTCAAATATTGTCCTTTTCTCAAATTATAACATAAAAGATGTTTATAAGCTGAGTTGAAGCATATTACCCAAAATTTTACCTTTTTTATTTTTCAGGCTGGCAAAAAGTACATCATAGCTGCTCTTTTTTTTCCTGTGTGACCTTTCACAAGGCACACCACTCTTTGATCCTGGTCCCTCACCTTTAAAATATGGGGGTTAGACTAAATCAGTTGTTCCCAAAGTTTGTCTTCAGGCCTCTGGCAGTCTCCAAGACACTTTCAGGGCATATGCAAGGTCAAAACTATTTTTTTAATAATACTGACATCACTTGCCTATGAAATATTCCTTCTTTTCCTAACTACCTACCTTTATGAGACTGGATTTTTTTAATATACTTCAAGCAAAACAACATATTCACAACAGATTGAATACAGAAACATATAAAAGAGCCTACTGTCTTCTATTAAATCATTCATTAAAGAAATCTGCAAAAATAAGCAAAAACAAGGCTGCTTTTCTTGTTATATTTTGTTTGTAAAATATAGTTATTTTCATTAAAATATTGCTTATGTTGACATGTAATAAGCTTACTTTTGTTATTTTAAATGAATGAATAAAGAACATTTTATACTAGTTTTAATTTCAAATACAGTAAATGCATATAGAAAGAGATACACCACATAAAACCTCTTTGGTGTCCTCAATTATTTTTTAGAATGAAAAGGGGTCCTACAATCATAAAGTTTTAGAACTTTTGAGCCTCTAAAATCCGTTCTGGATCTGACAGCACAAATTCATGTGTCCTCCCTCCTACACAAGATCTTTCCTGATTTTCTCCTCCCCCCAGTGGTTAGCATTCTGTTGAAATTATTTTGTGTTCACTGATTTGTGTTCTAGTTTTAACTGCAGTAGAATGTAAGTTCCTGCTTTGTTTTTGTATCTCTTTTACTTTGCAGAGTGTCTGATACATGGGAAGTAGGTGTGTAGTAAAATATTGAAGTGAATTGAAGTGAATTCATCCTTTTAGCAAATGAATGCAACTATTTTTATCATTCCTGACAATCTTACAGTCGATCTTATCTCCATATGAAGGGAGTTTTCTTTAATTCCTGTAATTCCCTTCTCCCTTATTCCAAAATGTCTTATTTGGTCGGTTTTATTTTGTTTGTGTTTTGTGATGGCTCTCAAACAGCTCATCAGCTGTGGCCCAGTTCAGCGTGGATTGCACCTCTCAAATAGCCACTGAAGAAGCAGTCACAGCACATGGTGAAAAGATGAAGTTAATTAATAGAAGTGGAGTTGTAAAAAGGCACTTGGGGAAAATGTCAGGGAGAATGCACGCCCCGTCGAATCACTGCTATGCTTGTTACCCGGCCACTGACAAAGCACAGCTGGGACTGAGTTTTAACAATGCTGCAGACAATGCTGTCTTGTTCCCTGACAGCTGGTTAGTGTCTTTGCTCCACTGTGGGCTCAACACAAGATATCATTAGGATTTTTTTCTTTTGATTTTGTTCTTTTGGTGCTTTTGTATCCTTATCTCTGTGGGTTTAGGAAATGAAGCCTTTTAAGGATAGAGCCTGGAGCGGGGATATCACACATTTTCAAAAAGAAAAAAAAAGATGGAACTCTAAGGAAGCCATTTGTTTGAACTATACCCTAATTTATTATTGATGGAGAAAGGTTCTGATTAGTGTAAGTCTATATGTATGCATGACTCCCCCTACTAAATAGTGTTAATTGGTTTTTCAGAAATGTGACATTAGATGAAAACATTATAGGGGACAGTTACATGGGAGCAATGCTGATATGTATATAGAAGGCAATGGTTGTTATAAGATTGACATTCATAGAGTTGGTATTTCTTCATCACAAGCACTATCTCAGTTAATTGGCTACCATTTATTTGTGTGTAGTAATCAGCTGGACAATGGTACTATATGTTTTTTCATAATGTTAAAGTAAGGTTTGCTTATACTGTATTCCTGATGCTGTTGCAAAACAACATTGGGTCACTGTAATGAGAGGTGTGCCTATACCTAAAACAGGAGAGCTGAGATTTTAACTAGAGCGTGTTCCAACATGTCAAAACTAATTCAAGCTCAGTTTGTTGGGAAACCCTTCTTGTCACACTACCCGGTACTTTTCATGCTGTGGATACTGATTCTTTTAGAAGTTAGCTTTCTTAGCACCTTCCCTTGCTTCCATTTTTGCTTCCTCTCAGTCAAGTTGTGTGACTCAGAAAGTTGGCATTCATAGTAAATGAGCATAAGACCTAGGAGAGCATCATAATCATTTATAAACAGAAGCATAAAATTATAATTCTTGGGATATTATATCAATTGAAATTAAATTATCTTTGTGATGCTTTACCAAACAAACAAAACCAACTCAATGAAATTTTTGCATAATACATTTTTTTTTTTTTACAACTTAAAAGGAAGATTTCCTCTTCAGGATTACTTTCAGCTACCTTTTACAACATTATCTAATAAAAAAAAGCAATTCATAAGTACTGCAAAGATTACTAAAATATAGAAAAAGCTGATAATTTAAATGGGTATTTAACAGCAAAGAGATTAGCAAGAAAATATGATTTTGTAATCTGTTTTTGAATTGTCATTATAAAAAACCCTTATTTTTCAGTTTTGTCCATTGTGCTTCTGGTTAGTGTAGTTTTAAAAGGTTTTTTGAAGGGTTTTTATGACACCCAGAAAATTTGCATGCTGGAGAGCTTCCAGACGGGGATGACCAGGATGTGGAAGGGCCTTGAGTTAATGTCATTTAAGGGCCACTTGAAGAAATTGGAGATGCTTAGCTGTGGAAATAGAAAACATAGTGGGGACATGATAGCTGCTTTTAAGGACTATCACATCCAAAAGCACTTGGATTTCTGCTTTGCCCAGAGAGTAGAATTAGAAGGAATAGGTAGATAACTTCTCTGAGCCTCATTTTGTTGAATTGTAAAACCAAGAAGTTGTACTAGCTCAGGGGTGGGGAGTTTGCAGCCTCAAGGCCACATTTGGCCTTCTAGGTCCTTGGGTGTGGCCTTTTGACTGAGTCCAAGTTTTACTCAACAAATTCTTTTATTTAGGACATTTTTTTCTGTGAAGTTTGGATTCAGTCAAAGGGCCATATTTGAGGACCAGAGGGCCACCTGTGGCCTTGAGGCTGAAGATCCCCCACCCCTGGACTAGTTGAATCAATGAAGAAGTATTTATTAAGCACCTACTATGTGCTCGACCCTGGGAATATAAGTACAAAGAATGATGCACTCTCAGCTCACAGTTTGCATTCTAATGAAGGAGATGAGAAGTACATGTGATAAAATATGTGGTGAAAAGATGAAATGGATAAAAACAAGTATATACATATAGTTGAATATGAGGTAGTTTGGAAAGGAGAACATTAGCAGTTGAGTAGTAAGGAAGGGCTTTGTGCAGAAAATGGCTTAGAAGCTGTGCTTCAAAGAAAAGAGAGGGAATCTGTGAGATCAAAATGAAGAGACTGTGTATTCCATGCATGTGGGATGGTCAGTGCAAAGACAGAATATCATACGTGAAGAGCAGAAAGAAAGTCAATTTGGCTGGATTGCAGAGCATGGAGTGAAAAGTAAATCCATTGAGACTGAAAAGATAAATTGGGGCCTGGTTGTGTAAACCAGGTAGCTTTAAAAGCTAACATGAGATTATATTTTATCCTGGAGGCTATTTGGAAACCATTGGAATTGATAGTCATGTGGTCCAATCTGTGCTTAAAGAAAAGTATTTTGGCAGAAGTGTGTCTGATGTATTTGAATGGTGATGGATGTGACCAATTAGAAGTTTGTTGCAGTAACCTAGGCTGGAAATGTTAAGGGTCTGCACCATGGGAGTAGGTAATTATGTGAGTAAAGGACTCAGATTTGAGAAATATTGTCAAAGAAATATCAAGATTTGACAACAGATTAGTTATATGAGTTGGGATTGGAGAAGTCAAGGATAATATTGAAGTTATGAACTATGGAGAATAGAAAAAGAGGAGGGAGTCCTAGTTGAGAGGCTTGGGGAATATCCATAATTGGCGTGTGATACACACACACACACACAGACACACACACACACACACCACACACAATATATACAGAGAGAGAGAGAGAGAGAGAGAGAGAGAGAGAGAGAGAGAGAGAGAGAGATGGA
>NW_027186304.1:84151752-84160244 GCF_028583685.1 Petaurus breviceps papuanus
AATATTAAAACAGAGAAAAGACTATCAGATTGAATCTGTGATCCTAAATTGCATAGAGACAAATTTAGGCATTATTTATATTAGAGTAACACAAGAACCTGTTATATAAGAGAACATTTCTTAACAATTACAGCTATCTAAAAGTGGAATGAACATTTGGGGGGGTATGAGGGGTATTTCCTCATTAGTCTTTGGGCAAAAGCTGAAGGGCCACTCATTGGAAATGTATTGAGGGTGATCTTGGAAACCCTTCCCATGGAACTAGGCATATCCTTTTGTCCCTTGTTCTGGGACAAATATTTTGACCCCTTGCTGAAGGACACGATTCTTCTTGAAATAATGGAGTAAAGGCTGATTGTTCACTAGTGACAGAGATTGTGTCAAAGATGGTTGGCCACCAGTGTCAGAGATTGTGACAAAAGTGATTGGCCCCAGAGTCAGGATCAGTCCTATTGCCATTATATTGTATAGGCTGGTACCTAGCGGACTTCTGAGGTCCCATTTCCACCATTCTGTGGCTCTGTGAAGCAAAAATTCATGAGAACACCTAAAAACAAAATTCACCTGTCTCATGAATTTTGCATGTCATAACCTATTTATCTTTGGATGACATACCTGTTCAGGAATGTGCTTGTTTCATACAAGTGAATCACAACTCTATGTTAGAGCTTCAAGGTTTGAGAATTTCTTCTGTGTGCTCCCTGACTGTTACCTAGATGAGGTCTAGAGTGGCATTGCTCAAACTGTTTGGTTTCAGGACCCTTTTACACTCTTAAAACTACTGAGGACCCCAAAGAACCTGTGTTTATGAGACATATCTATCAATATTTATTCTTAGTATTATGAAAATGGTTTTGGGGGCGGCCAGGTAGCACAGCGAGTAAGAGCACTGGCTCCAGTGTTGAGAAGACCTGGAGATCGAATCCCAGGCTCAGACACTTAGCACCCACCCAGAAACACCTGGCTGTGTAACCTTGAGCAAGTTACTTAACCCCAATTGCTTAGGGGTGGCCAGGTGGCTCAGCGAGTAAGAGCACAGGCTCCAGTGTCGGGATGACCTGGATCAAATCTGGGCTCAGATACTCAGTACCACACCCAGAAATAATAACTGGCCGTGTAACCTTGAGCAAGTTACTTAACCCCGATTGCTTTTTAAAAAAAATGGTTTTGATGTTGAAAATCCCCTAAAAGGATCTCAGGAACTCCCAGGGATCCCTGGGACACAATTTGAGAACTAATAGTCCAGAGCAGTTGTTGTTGCCAATAGTAACATTAATGAGGATAATCATCATCATCATAATAGCCTCTCTGAGCTCTGATCTTAAGGTAACAGAAACAGAAACTGTCCAAGCTCCTTCTCAGTGACATCAGTTTGTAGAATCAGAGATTCTGAGCTGGGAGGGACCTTAGAGATTATCTATTCCAACTCCCTCATTTTGCATATGATTAACTTAGACTTGAAGCATTTCACCCTGGTAAGGATGGGTAGGAGCTTGTGTCCTTTTGGCCTAAACTTTCCAGACTCAGGGTAACCAACATGGTTGCCTCAATAAGCTATCAAAGTCAGGTTTTATTGGAGAATTTACATCTGTATTCTGAGAAGAATCTTCGTTCAGATTCAGAAACAGATTCTCTTATAAGGCATGTCTGAAACAGGGATGTGTTGTCTCTCAGGCTTTGCTTTGCATTAGGAAAAGCAGCTTATTCTCTCCTACAGGAGATCCTTGAGGATGCTACCACTTGCCTTTTAGTTGAGGAGGAGGACAAAACTGGAGTAGAGAGAGTAAAAATAAGTCACTGCACTGAACAATGAAGTTCCAAGCAAGAAGAGCAGCATAGAAATAGTTAGCATTTCTTTTTACTGCACTATCAATTAGACTTCATTTAACTTTTTTTTTTGCTTTATTTTTTGAAGGGCAATTGGGGTTAAGTGACTTGCCCAAGGTCACACCTCTAACAAGTGTTAAGTGTCTGAGATCACATTTGAACTCAGGTCCTCCTGACTCCATGGCTGGAGCTGTATTTTCTGTGCCACCTAGCCGCCCCTTAATTTAACTTTTTTGCTCTTAGGGTATCTCTAAAATATTTTAGTCCATCAGGCATAATTTGAATGTGAATGTATATACTTGTTTCAATTATTTTACAGTGCTATGGCACCCTATTGTATAAATCTCCTGCTCTGTTTTTGTGAAAAGGACTCCAAAGTCTTACAAGTATTTATTAGTCATTTAAATCACAATAAATTAATGGCATTTAGAAAATAGTTTTAGAATTTCTATGAACAAGGATGTAGCAATACTCCAAAGCAAACCCTTTCATTATGGAGTCAGTTTAAGCATATCCTTATGAGAAGATCACATTTCAAATTATTAAGCAGAAGGGCATACAGTATTGGGGACAGACAAGGAAGTGATCCTTAATGTCTTTCAGGAAATAAGACTTTTGGCTGAACTATAATACTCCTTCCATGAGTAATATATAGCCACCCATCTAGGATCTTTGGGATTTCTAGGAAGAAATAGAACTCTCCAAGTCTAGACCAAATTTTCAAACACATGTCTTTAAATTTATTTATTATTAAATTTCTTTAAACCTCAGAATATGCTATAGTAGAAAGAACAGTGAATTCACAGAGGACCTGTGTTTAAATCCTGGTTCTCTCACTAACTACTTGTATGAACTTGGACAAGTAACTTCACGTTTCTGGGACTAAATTTTTACATCTAAATTTGAACTCTAAGAGCTATGTGTTAATAGGAAAAGATTTGCTCTATTTTTCTTCATTTATGATTATTAAATACATAATTTTAAAAACTTTGTGCAACGTCTCCCAAAATATTCAAGAAAAATCATAAGAGGAAAGCATGGGTGCAAACTTGCATCATAGAAACAGCATGACAGTTTCTTTAAATTTTGAAAATTGAATGATTAATAAAATAAAATGAAGATGAGTTGGCTGTCCATGTAGAAGTCAGTTCAACAAACAGGTATTTTAAACAATAAGATTAGCGTTGGTGTAGATGCCAAGAATTAAAAACTAAAATAGATTCATGTCTCTTAGGAGTCACAATAGAAATTGTTGTTTGGTCATTTCAATCATGTCCAACTGTTTGTGTCCTGATTTGGTGTTTTCTTGGTAAAGATATTGGAGTGGTTTGCCATTTCCTTCTCTAGTTCATTTTACAGATGATGAACCTGAGGAAAACCAGGTTAAGTGACTTATCTTGTTTCATACATCTAATAAGGGTCAGACTGGATTTCAACTCAGGTCTTCCCAATTCTACGCCATTACCTAGCTATCTGATAGTAAGTCTTAGGTGAAATTTAGATGTAATAAATAGCCCCGTAATGTAAGAAAATGTTTTTGTTTTGTTTTGTTTTTTTCAGAATTAGTAATGACTTAGTGATCAGACCTAGGAAATGAGTGTTCAGAACTCTAAAATCATCTTTTATCATAGATACTGATTAACAGTTAACTGACTGATGGGAAAATCAATATTTGCATGATGATAGGCCTGGGAGACTCAAAGGTCCTGTCACTTAACAACCTCTCTACTTCCATACATTGAAACAAGGGAGTTTAGTCTACCCAGTACAGAAGATGGAACTGAATTCTGAAAATTTTCCAATCCTCAGAGATTTATCAGCATTTTCCCATACATTCTAGGCATTCATAGATACAGTGCATATTTGTGGCTTGCAAACAAAGGGTTCAGAGATGCTTTGTATCCTGAAAATTTTGCCAACTCTTTTACAGGTGCAGATTGAAAACTTATCCCTGATCTTATTGAATACTAAGTAGTATTACTCCCTTATGACATGGGCCTTTGGGATTAGAAAAAGGGCTCAGGATTATCTAAAGCTTTCAGGCTCTGAATTTCCATGACATTGGGAGCCTTTAATTCCCCTATCTGCAGCTGTCAAATAATGGCCTACTCACTTTTGGTGTCCAAGATAGTGTTACAATTGGACAAAGTGGCCAGAGACCAGAGAGGTTAATTTCCAGATTCCTATCCTACTTTGGGAAATGCTTCTTCCCATGTGAACTCTCAAACTAATCTGTTGGTAACACAGAGAAGACGTCGCTTCAAATGTGTAAAAATCATCATTTTGCTTTGCAGCAAATTTGAGATTCAAAATTAGCTTTGTAAATGTTGCCCACAGACAGGCTTTTTTTTTTTTTTTGAGAACGGCAAAAGGAAAAAGTATTCATGAAGTAAAGTTCTTCCAGGTTCAACTTTGTGCTTTGAGTTGACTTTTTAAATATGATTATTTTTTTTAAAAAAAGGGAAATGTATTTCATTACTAAATGAACAGACAATAGGCACTATTTCCTATAGGTGAGTCGGTCCCTATCTCCTAGTTTATCTTAACCCCCGTTTTGCAGAGTTTTCAGAAATCACTCAGTTCTGCCCCCATTATTAATTCATAGCTATTCAAATCCAAAGAAAACTATGAGCACAAAGAAGTGGGTCCTTGCCTAGTCACAGCTCCCACCTTTGTGCCCAATGTCTAGAATTCTTCCTTCAAGAGTCAATTCAACTGCCACTTTCTGCACTAGGTTTTCTCTGTCCCCTCATTGTTAATGCCGTCTTCCCTAAAATTAACTTCCACCTACTCTGTATTTTGGGGTTTTTTGCTTTTTTTCAATATAGATTGTACATGTGTAGTTTCACAAAACATTTCCATAGTAGTTAATATTGTGAAAGACTAACTATATTTCCATCTATCCTATCCCATCCCCCACTTATTCTATTTTCCACTTTGACCCTGTCCTTTTTCAAAACTGTTTACTTCTAACTACCCTCTCCCCCACTCTGCCCTCCCTTCTATCATCCCCCCCTCATTCCCTTCCCCCCTACTTTCCCATTTGAGTGTGTATGTTATTCCCTCCTTAAGCCAAATTCAATGAGAGCAAGATGACCCATTCCCTTTCACCCTCCTGCTCTTTCCTACCATTGTAACAGTTTTCTCTTGCCTCTTTTATATAAGATAATTTACCCTATTCTATCTCTCCCTTTCTCCTTCTACCATTATATTCCTCTCTCACCTCTTAATTTTATTTTTTAGATATCATCCCTTCCTATTCAACTGATCCTGAGCCCTCTATGTCTACATGTACACACATATATACACACTCACATATGTATTTATACACACATTCACCCTCCTATACATACATATAAATGTATGGATACATACACACATGTATATATGTGTGTATATGTATAAACATACATAAATACATACATATATATATTTATATATATATATATATTCCCTTCACCTATCCTCATACTGAGAAAAGTCTCATGAGTTACAATTATCATTTGCCCATGGAGGAATGTATACAGTTCAACTTTAATAAATTTCTTATGATTTCTTTTTCCTGTTTACCTTTTCATGCTTCTCTTCCTTCTTATATTTGAAAGTCAAATTTTCCGGTCAGCTCTGGTTTTTTCATCAAGAATACTTGAAAGTCCTCTATTTCATTGAATGACCATATTTTCCCCTCAAGCATTATACTTAATTTTGCTGGGTAGGTGATTCTTGGTTTTAATCCTAGCTCCTTTGACCTCAAGAATATCATATTACAAGTCCTTCAATCCTTTAATGTAGAAGTTGCTAGATCCTGTGTTATCCTGATTGTGTTTCCACAATACTCAAATTGTTTCTTCCTGACAGCTTGTAATATTTTCTCCTTGACCTGGGAACTCTGGAATTAGGCTATGGTATTCCAAGGAGTTTTCTTTTGGGGTTCTTTTTCAAGAGGTGATGGGTGAATTCATTCAATTTCTATTTTGCCCTCTGGTTCTGGATTATCAGGACAATTTTCCTTGGTGATTTCTTGAAGGATGATTTCTAGGCTCTTTTTTTGATCATGGCTTTCAGGTAGTCCAATATTTTTTAAACTATCTGTCCTGAATCTATTTTCCAGGTCAGTGGTTTTTCCCATGAGATATTTCACATTGCTTTCTATTTTTCATTTGTTTGGATCTGTTTTATAGTATCCTGATTTCTCATAAAGTCATTAGCTTCCATTTGCTCCAATCTAATTTTGAAGGAATTGCTCTCTTCAGTAAGTTTTTGACATTTTCTTTTCCATCTGGGCAATTTAACTTTTTTAAGGCATTCTTTTCCTCATTGGCTTTTTGGGCTTCTTTTGCCATTTGAGTTAGTATATTTTTTAAGGCAGTATTTTCTCCAGTGTATTTTTGGGTCTCCTTTAGTAGGCTGTTGACTCACTTTTTGTGGTTTTCTTGCATCATTCTCATTTCCCTTCCCAGTTTTTCCTCCACTTCTCTTACTTGGTTTTCAAAATCTTTCTTGAGCTCTCCAATGGCCTGTAATCAATTCATATTTTTTCTTGGAAGTTTTTGGTGCAGGAGTTTTGATTTTGTTGTCTTCTTCTGGTTCCATGTTTTGATCCTTTTTGTCACCAAAAAAGGATTATATGGTCTGATTGCTCTTCCTCTGCTTGCTCATCTTGCCAGGACTCTGCTTTTAGAGTGGAGAGAGATGTGTCCCAAATTGCTGGGGTTTTTATAGTTGCCAGAGCTATGAGGAGGGCACCCTCTCTAAAGCCACCGCAAGCTCTGGCAGCTAGTGTTCCTCACCCCAGGGCCACAACCCAAGGCTGCAACCCAGATCCAAGCAGGTCTAAACAAGAGCAATTACCCTCTGAATGGTCTCTTGGTCCCCCTTCAATCTGCAGCCAGGAGCTCTGGGGGCAGCCACACAGCAGCAACTGCAGCCACCATGCCTCCTCTCACCCCAGGGGCAGGGGCCAGAACTTGCTTTTCAGTCACCTGGTTACAACAGAGTTCCCTACTGATATTTTTCTTTATCTTTGGAGTTCATGGGTTGAGAGGTCTGGAAACCACAACCACTGCCTGTGATTCACTCTCCTGAAGTCTGCTCCAGCCAGTCTGGGCCACTGGTCGGAGCCACCCTGGTTCTGGGTCCGCACGACTTAGGCAGGACTGTGCTTGGCTCCCAGCCTGATGAAATAGACCCTTCCTGTTGGCCTTCCAGGCTGCCTTCAGTGGAAGATTTGTTTCTCTCTATCACTTTGTGGGTTCTGTAGCTCTAAAATTCATTTAGAGTCATATTTTACAGGTATTGGAAGTGGTTGGTGTGAGACTCATGCAAGTTCCTGTTTTTACGCCACCATTTTGGCTCTGCCTGCCCATTTTATATTTTTATCAACCTATATAGATAGATAGATACATACATACATACATAAATAGATAGATATGTACTCTCACCTATTAGAATATAAGTTCCTTGAGGGCAGGGACTATTTTTGCTTTTTCGTGTCCTCAAAACTTAGTATAGTGCCTAACTCATAAAAAGAGCTTACTAAATGTTTGTTGATTGATTTAATGATTAATATTCTAAGGTTTGCACACATAGAATGTTGTTTGAGGTCTCAAGGATTCCACAACCTGAGGTTAAGGGCTAAGAAACATATTCAAATAACAAGCAATTAGTTAAAAGCCTGTTATGCAGAAACATGGCAATTTTAACCATACGCTATTAAAGCCTGGGGAAATACATTCCTAGAAACAGAATTGCTATTGAGCTTCTGAAATAAGATATTCCTCCCAGCTTCCCTTTGTTATTTCATGCTGATGCAAATTTTGCCCTGGTTTCTCCCTCCTGCAAGGTTTTCATCTCCTTTAAGCAAATTATATTATGGCAGAGCTGACTAATGTTCATGCTAAGGGAATCTAGGTAGCCTGCCTCACCTGTCCTTAATAATATAGTTCTAATTCAAACCTGCTAAGCAGAGCTTCAGTAGGTGAATTAGGTAATGTTTCTGGCAAACCTGGATGAGAGGGTCAAAGTCTAGAGCAGTAGCAGCACTTGCCTTGGGCCTCTGATTATGGTATTGGTCTTTGTTTTTGTGCTATTTGTGGAAATGATGGGTTTTCTTTGAGGCAGACATGATCAAACCCCCTTTGAATAATCTAGATTCTTTCAACTTTAGTTGGCTGTTTTTAAAAAAATCTAAAACACTAGATGAGAAAATAAGACAGAATATCAGTCTACAGATACCAGAACTCTGTAGCTCATTTAAATGACAGTTAAACATGTCCGTGTTGTTACCTTTTTTTAAATATTGATTCTCTTATATTAACACAATTCTTTGGGGAATGATTATTTTTCATAAAAAGAAAGACAAGCAAATTTCACAAGCTAGAAGCATATCTAAAGATACTGAATCAGAAACTATTCATTGGTAATATATATGCATATATACACATAATATATATTCAATACACTTCTATTCCACAAATATTTATTAAATAAATGTTTTGTGTATGGCATTATATAGGACCGTAGGAATATAAAAACAATCTCTGCCTTCAAAGAGTTTACACTGTGGGGAAGGAGGAGGGGGAGGAAATGTGAAATAGATAGATAGATAGATAGATAGATAGATAGATAGATAGATAGATAGATAGATAGATAGATAGATAGATAGA
>NW_027186304.1:84160254-84209945 GCF_028583685.1 Petaurus breviceps papuanus
AGATAGATAGATAGATAGATAGATAGATAGATAGATAGATAGATAGACAGACAAACAGACAGACGGGCAGATGGATGGATGGATGGATGGATGGATGGATGGATGGATGGATGGATGGATGGATGGATGGATAGATGGATAGATAGCTAGATGATAAATAAAAACATGCAAAGATAAATTTAGAACTCATTTTTTTTGTGTGTGTATTTGTTGATGTACTGTTTAGGACTAGTCCATCCTGTGACCAAGTACAGGGCTGAGTGGAAAATGTTAAACTGAATCACAAATAAGCACACCGTATTTGGGGCAGGCAATTGTCTTCCAGCTGAATTCAATCTTAATATTGATACAAGAAGAAAATTGATCTCACATTTATCTTGTAAAGGTCTCTGAGGTATCCACAGCTGAGTCTACAATGACCATGAATTTAAATTCCATAGAACATTGATTAAAATTCCACTCACAGTGCTTTCCAATACACATTGACTCACTTACACATTATATGAAATCCATGTTATCTAACTTAAAAAAAAAGTTTCCAATTAGACCTACATTTTTGCAGCATTTAAAGACTTGGGAGAAACAGAAAATCCATAAAAAGTCATTATAACTAAGCTCTGCTTTGTTATGTATTAAGTATCTGACCATCTGTGTAGTGTGTATAACTGGTGATAAATCATCCCTCACTCAGTGTCACTCATAATGGGGAAGTTCAAAAGCAGAGGCTTAGCACACCAGGCTGTCTTAGCCAGTCAGTGACGTCTGATAACTATGTTCACACATCTGAGTTAATCGCTTTACAAGTCTGTGTTGGAGCTAAACAGGGAATATATGTAGCCATATACACTGGTAGGAGTTTTCATTTGTTTGTTGGTGTTAAATGAAAAAGAACCATATATTATGCATATGTGGATATATGCTTGTATATGCACACATATGTCATTAACAGAAGAAGGCAAATGTTGGGAGTGGATTTCTTGCATTTATTCAGCTAAATTCTCATTCATCCTCAGTGTACAGAGATTATAGATTTACAACCCCATGCTATTTTCAGAATAATGACACTAACTCAAAGTGTAAATGTGGACAATCTAATTTTAGTAAGATAGTGGTAAATTCTCTTGAAGAAATTCCACACTTCTTTTGGAGAATGAAGGGAGAAAGTGTAACTCTCCAGAATATTGATGTAAACTATTTTTGTTATTATTAAAAATACATAGTTATAAGATCTTCATTAAAAAAATTAATATTTCTTATAAATCCCATTTTCTCTTTTCTCAGATATAATTTAGGAATAAAATTAATTACATGTAGATACATTTGACTTCAAATGAAGTATAAAACATAAGAAATAGCACTAATATTTTAAAACACTTTTTCCTTGTAAGATTAAACATTTGATAAATTAACAATAATAATTTATTTTGGGCAGTTTTTATTTGTAATTTAGAAGGTGCTTTTAAGACCTTATACTGCTTATATCTCCCTACAATTTTGTCCCTATTTCACAGAGGAAGTTGGGGATCAGAGAGGTTAACTGACTTCCTCAGAGTCATATGATTAGTAAGGGATGAATTCAAGACTTAAATCCAGGCCTTCTAATTCTAACTCTAGTTCACTTTCCTCTAAATCATGCCACTGTGACTTTTTTTCTGTACATAAAAAGAATGAACTACCATGTTGTTGTTGAATCGTTTGAGTCTTGTCCAACTCTTTGTAACCCTAGTTGGGGTTTTCTTGATGGAGATACTACAATAGCTGCTATTTCCTTTTCCAGCATGTTTTACAGATGAGAAAACTGAAGCAGAGTTAAGTGACTTGCCCAGGGTCATATGACTAGTAAGTATCTGAGGCCAGATTTGAACTCACAAATACTCTAGGCCCAGCACTCTATCTGCTGTACCTAACAGCCCCAGAACTACCCCATTAAAATTTCTAGAATTCTTTTCATTAATTTTAACTAATCTCATCCTGCGTAGTGATTTGCCATTTGTGATCATATTTTCATATGTGAACTTCTGGCCTCAGCATGGAGTTCTAGTATGTTTGGTCCTTTCTCCCTCAAACAACAGGTTTTGTTTATGTGCACTTCCCCTGCCCTTAGCATACTACCAGAGTGGGGGAAAATAACTATATACATAATAATTATGCACTTGAGAGTAAGCACAGCCTAATCTATAAAGCAACCTTTAATAATCTCAAAACCCGTTTCAGGAATTTTGTTGTCAAAAAATATTGTTGAAACACCACTTATATATTTCACTATGGTACTTTAATAAGTAATATAGGTTTTTTATGAGATTTAATAGAATTCATTCTTGCCACCTTTTTCCCCCTTTCTTTTAACCCCCAGAGTTTAGCACTATTCTTGGCACACATTAGATGCTTTAAAAATGCTTGTTGACTTACTCCTCTGTTGGACATGTCATTTCACTGGTAAGGGTTCTCCATCCAATGGCAGATATTGCAGCCTTTCCATGCCTCAACATGTGTGTTTTTGTTCTTTTCTCTCTCCTTAAATCTTTCCTAGAGGAAAAAGTTTTCCTGTGCACAAAAGTTTTCTTCACCTAGATTCTTATAATATCTCAAGGGTACCAATATATCAATCTAGGTGGAGGAGAGAGGGAAGGGGGACCATCTATTTTCTCCTACCAATAAAGTCACAGAACTTAAAGTTGGAAGAGACCTCAGAGACTGGTATTTGCCCTACCTGACCAAGAAGTCCCTCCATATCTTGTAAGAAAATGGGTCATCCTGAATTGACTTTCAGTCCTCCAGGGAAGGGAACCACTAGCCCCAAAAGAAGGCTATTTCATTTTTGGATAGCTTTAATTGTTAGGAAACTTTTCCCCCTAGAGTTGCCTAAATGTGTTTCTTCACAACCCACACCCATTGTTCCTAGTTTTGTTCTCTGAGGCCAAGGAGAACATGAATAATAATCCTTTTTCCACATTGATAACCGCATTCTGATACTTAATGATAGCTATCAAATGCCCCTTAAATCTTCTTTACTTTAGGTTTAGCATTCCAAGTCCTTTCACCCAGCCAGTCTTCATATGGTATGAACTTGACACTTTTCACCATCCTGGTCATCTTCTTCTCCCATCCTTTCAATTTTGTTCCTAAAATGTGGTGCTCAAACTGAACATAATACTCTAGATATGGCAGAATCAGCATAGAATACAACAACACTATCATCTTCCTAATCCATGACTATCCTAACCAAGTCAATAAGCATTTACCAAGCACTTACTGTGTTCCAGGGATACACTGTGCTAAACACTGAGAGTGCAGATATAAACAAAAAAGACAGTTCCTGTCCACCAGGTAGTTACATTGCAGTGGGGGAAGACAACACTCAAAAGAAGCTGAAAAGCAGGGAGAGGGAGACACTAGATCTGAGGACATGATGGTAAAGTCCTAAGAGGAGTGGAGCCTGGAGAGCATGAAGACATTGGCTGTTTCCCTTAAAATGAAGGTTCTGGGAGGAGCGTGCCAATGAGAGGGAGGGGTTGAAGAGAGAGAAGGCACTTGAAGTGTGAGAAGTCCAAGGACTGAGTGAACTTCCAGGGTAAGGAGGTTGCAATGACGTGGTAAAGACAATCCAGAGAGTGAGAAGTACAGCCTACAAATGAACAAAGGCATTGCTAGCTTGGGCATTTCCCTTAAATTGAGTATATTTTAAATGTGTTAGTTTTTTTTTCTAGAACTTTTTCTAATAAGAATTTCTTACCTTGTTCTCTTCATTAATTCCTTTCCTTTTTTTGTCTATTCATAACTAGCATTTTTTGATTCATGGCCCATATACTTTAGTTCCTTAAATCTCTTTAGGATCCCCATAGAATTGAAGGTTCTCAAGTTTGCACTCTCTCTTCTAACCAGGTTCTAGGCTGTTGCCTCTGTAGATCTTGCCTATAGATCAGTCCTCCAACACCTTGTATTTCCTCTTGTGCCTCATTCTTAGAAGTATCAATTGAGGAAGGGAGTAATGAGGATAGAAACACTGTACCATGTTACCATGGGCCCAAAACGGGCAGACTAATTCTACCCCTTGCCTTCCTCATGATCATTTGACCCATTTCCATACAATTTCTGTTCTTGATTCCTGTTGTTTCCAGGAGTTCTTATATCCCTTATCCAGAGACAAGATGTTGCCAATGTAGGAATGTCACTCTCAGAAAAAGTTATGTACCTTTTATAATAATGTCTTTTACATAATTTATGCA
This sequence comes from Petaurus breviceps papuanus, assembly GCF_028583685.1. NCBI lineage: Eukaryota > Metazoa > Chordata > Mammalia > Diprotodontia > Petauridae > Petaurus > Petaurus breviceps. Next base: position 84,164,481 of record NW_027186304.1, read on the forward strand.
CAAAGTATCATTTATGCCAGATCCCACTTATAAACCTACCATCTTTTTATTAACTTTTGGGTTATTTTTAGTCTTAATTACTTAATTATAGTTACTCCCAGGAAGTGTTAAGTCTTTGTTTATTATTTGCCTTTCTCTCTCAGTGAGATCCTTACAATAGTTCCATAAGGTGGGCAGTTAAAATATCATCAAAATGAAGAAACAGATATAGAGACATTAGGGAACTTGCCTACGATAACATAAATCAATCAATAGTCAATCAATAAAAAATTATCAAGCATTCACAATGTGCCAGCTACTGAAATAATAGTTGAGGATGCAAAAAAGGAACCAAAAGACAGTCAGTCCCACCTCTCAAGGAGCTTGCAATCCAATGGGGGAGACAGCATGAAAACATATTTTTATAGGATGAAAAGGAAATGACTAAAAGAAGGGAAGCACTGGAATTAAAAGGGATTGGGGAAGGCTTCCTTTAGAAGGTGGGATTGTAGTTAGGACTTAAAGGAAGCCAAGGAGGTCAACAGTTAGAGTTGAGGAAGAAGACCTGGGCTATGGCCAGAGAAAATGTGTGCAACGGAGAGGCAGAGTGTCCTGTTCATGGGATAGCAAGGAGGCCAGTGTCATTGATATGTTTGAAGTAAAGTGTGCAAATGAAAAGGTAAGAGCTCTGCAGGACAGTGTAATGGAAAGAATACTGGCTGTGGGGCCAGAGGACCTGAGTTCAAATCCTAACCTTTAATGTTTTTGGGGTGGCTAGGTGGCTCAGTGAATACAGCACCAGCCCTGGAGTCAGGAGGACTTGAGTTCAAATCTGACCTCAGACACTTGACACACTAGCCGTGTGATTTTGGGTGAGTCACTTAACCCCAAATGACCTCCAAAAGGCAAAAAAAAAAAATGAGTGAGCTAGCTAGGTTATAAGCTTTGAATGCCAAATAGAGCATTTTAGCTACTAATTCAGGACTCAAACTCAGATCTTTTGCCTCTACAAAGGGAAGAACACAGTAAATGCTTTCTTTTATTTCTGCAGTTATAGTAATAACACTTTCCAGGCAGGAGAGAGCTCACAGTGCTTTAATTCTCATACACACAAAGGACAATTCCAGTGATTGCCAGTTCTCAAGTGGAGTGCATTATGAACCTGGAGTCAATAGATCTGGATTAGAATCATGGTGTGGACATTAGCCACATCATATTAGGAAAATCTCACATCATTCATCCTTGGTTTTCTCACTTATACAATTACCTCCCATATAGAGTTTTTATGAGGAAAACTCTTTGTAATCATTATAGAAATATTATTTGTTATTACTATTTTTAAAAGATCTCTACCAACAGATTCCAGTGTGTCACTATTTAATTATTGTTACAGCCAAATAAATCTCATAAAACTTCCTTATGCCAAATCAAGCTGTTTCTTTTTATACTTTATCACTATTTTCTTTTCTAATATTTTCTGAGGTGATAGGGAACCGTTCTTCCTTTTCTTGTATATTAGGAAATACTCTCCTTTTAGTTTTTACTTTTATCCTAACTCCTTGGGCCTTTTTTCATGTGTTCTATTTAGCCATTTTTCACCTTCCCTGGATATTCTGAAATTTATCCATATCTGTTCCAATTAGTAGATAGAAATTAGGCAAAGTGCAACAATGAGGAAATACCTCCAACACCAAAAAAGTTTCATGAAGCAGAAAGTAATCAAAGGAGAAGATGGCAGTAACCACAGCTGTAGCCCCTAAAAATGACATTCAGTCTGCCTATCCTGGAGGTAGGTGCAGTGTCTGGGACAGTAGTCACTGGCACTGCTCAGAGAGCCCCACAATACATACAGAATTTCTCCTCAACCTGTACTATGTCCTGGATTGCCTCCATTAGTGGCAAAATAACTTTAGTGAGCATATATCTCTCTGTCTTATGCCTCATTTGATTTTTTGTTTAACAGTGGGTCATCGAATGAGGTTATCTAACAAATCCTGAATGATCTTGGGAGATGATATATCTCAATAAATGCAATAAAATAGCGTATAATGATGCACTGTTTTGTTCTACTGAATCATTATTTTTTGTAATCAATAAATAATTAACATAGAATTTATCATCTCTACATGCTTCCATTAATTGTGAAATGGTAAAAATGTGGTCCATTGTTGGATCTCACTTACAAAACCCCATTTATTTCCTATTAATAACCTCATCAAGGATGCTTTATAGATGATTCTCAGAGAGATGTTCAACAAGGTAATGAAGTGAATAGAGCACTAGGCCTAGATTTAGGGACACCGAAGTTCAAATCCATCCTTTGACCCTTAGTGTGTGTGACATAGGTCAAATCACTTGACTCTGGTTTCTCATTTGAAAAGTGAGGATAATGATGACACCTACCTTCCAAGATTATTGTGAGGATAAAATGAAACAGTATTTGTAAAGCACTTTACAAACATTAAAGTGTTATATAAATAATAGCTATTATCATTATTGTTATTATTATTACTATGAGTATATGCATATGAACCAGTAGTTAGTGATGTTCCTTCAGAATTAGTAGGGTCTGGGTTTTTTTTTTGTGTAATTGTTCTAATTCAGGTCTTTTTTCCTACCTTTTTAAAGTACCATTTCTACCACATTTTTAACCACCTGAGATTGATGTTAGATTCCAAATATGGTGGTTCTATTATCTTTGATGGAGGAAATTATTTGTTAAAATGACTTTTGCAAACCTTCCCTATTTTTCTTCTCTTTGTTGTCTTCCATCCATTTTAATACTTGAATGCCCTTGAGATGACTTTGTTTAGTTTGCTATCTTGCCAGTCTTTCTTTAAGCTGGTTTTATCCTCCACTGCTTCTCTCTGCTTTATGAGAAGGTACTAAAATCATCCAGGATTCTACTTCATGAAATTTTATAGGCAAGTTTATATTCCAACCTGGTATTGCCTTTGGCCACCATCTCTCTCCATTTGGCAAGTAAGTCAGATTTTTGCTAACTAAGACACTTTCTGGACTTTTTTGGTCTTATTATGAGTTATATTTATATTAGTCAAACTTGTGGATAAGATTACTATGGTTACCCTTGATAACAGTTCCTTTGTCCATATATCTGCATAAAGTGTTTAAAATTATAATATCTCTTTCATTAATTAATCAATTATTTCAAAACTATGGTTTATTCAAAATTACTTATTGATTAAACTAATGTCTTTTAAAGCTTTTACTCATCTCTCTACATACCATATCCCTAAATTCTAAATGCAAATAAGGCTATACAATTTATTAATAATATAACAAAGGCTAAAATAAAACAAAGGCATAAGTAATTATTTACAATAACTGTGAGAAAGTTCACAGTCACCTGTAATCTTTAACTGAAGAAACACAGTCCAGTTATTCAGCTCTGTAAGGATGATGGTTATGGGCTCCTTAAATGTCTCTTCATAATGTTTTTTTCAGAAGATAAGTGATAAACTCAGTTTTCTGAGGAAGTGCCTCTTCAGACTGTTTCTGCTTGGCAGTTAACTCAGTTTCTCAGGGGAAAAGTTCTCTTAGTCCCTTCCCTCTGCCCTCAAACAGTCTCTCATCAGCTGTCACAGTCTACAGGCTCCTCAGAATGGCAGTTAAATTGGCAGACTTCTCATAGATGAGAGTTAAACAGTAACTCCCCAAGATCCCATTCCTTCTTTAAGTTATATGTAAAGTACTGACTCTTTCAGGCCATTTTCACATGGAGCAATGTATTACTGGAAAGTTCTTTTGTGTAAAGAAAAATGTTTAAATTAACTTTTAAAGGATGTAAGGCAGCCACTGGTATAGATGGTATTGATGTTCCCAGTTAATTTCTAAAAGGAGTAGAAAAAGAACATTGGCTTAATAGAATTGCTAAGATGTGTGTATGAAGAAGCACAAATTTCAGATAGGATTTGAGCAATTCTGGAGAGAAAACAAATACAACATAAATATGAAGACAAATCACCTCATGGAAGATATGCCTCATTTGTATGTGAACAATCTGATGATTAAAAAGTGGCAGAGAAAAGAGTTTTTATTTCTTACAAACTGAAAAAATCAATACAACCCTCCATCCAGCTTCAAAGTCACAAAATGAGAGGTTGGACTTTGTTGGAAATGTAAAAGCTTTGGGACATTATGGTCCCTCCACTTATCTTCATATGAGATTTGATTTATAACTTAAGGAAGTCAAACCAAAAAAAAGTGAGAAATAAGATAACTATGTGGAGGTAGAGATATGACCAAATAAAGCTTGTTGGTGAAGCTGAAGTTTGGTGAGCTGTCCCTATAAGGTACAAAGGTGAGTCACTGAGAGCCAGGAGGCTCTGATTAAAACAATTCGTGTGTGTAGGGGATAGGAGACAAAAGTTGGTATGTTAAAGGGACTGAAGAGAAAAGAAAAAGAAGAAAGGTAAAATCAACTTCTAGGAGCTGTTCAAAGAGATCAGTAACAGGAAGAGTCATTCAGGTGACCAAAAGTTTTAGCTGCTGATTTGCTAAGTGTTGTAGTGTTAGAAGAGAAGTGAAGTCTTTCTAAACTTCCTATTCTTTTTTGTCCTCTCTGGTCTGAGAGGGAAAGGCAGAAAGGGGGAGCTATTTGGCTTTCTAAAAAGAGCTGGCTAGGCTGGTTTGCTTTACTCAGAGAGTCAACCAGAGATTTTGTTTTGATTGGACATTGCATCATCCAGTTGAGTGAAGGGCTCACTAGACTTATCTGTGTAACCCAGAGATAGCCAGTTTGAAGTGCTTCACAGTTTTCTCTTTTAAAGGGAACAAGTATTTAAAGTAAGAGGTGATACTGTCTAAATCTCCTTTTAAAGATGAGTTAGAAAGAAAGAGCTCATAAATGCTATATTGAAGAGAAGAGGATTTGTCCAGCTGAGAGTTGTGAGGTCCTTATACATTCTGGATGACCACACTTCACACATTTTGAATATAATATCAGTATTCCTAGTCTCTGTGGGAAGTTAATATTATCCAAGGAAAATGGGAGGATCATGAGGAATAGAAAAACAAATAAGTATACTTCATGATATGGGAAATATTTCACCTATGATCTAGGATATAGAAAGTTTATAAAGATTTGGTTTAAAACTAGATGAGCAAGTGAAAAAGGCATGGAATGATTCTTTACCTACATCAGTTTGGTATGACTTCCCCTAATGATGATGAAACTGTTCTTGATGGAATAAATGAATACTTGGAAAATTGCATGGGTAGTGTTAAATTCATCTGGAAACTCAGAAACCAAGAACTCTCCAAGTGTTGGTGTTCTGCTGAATTTAGTAAGTCAATGGGCAAAAATAATATGAGGTCATAATAAGGCAGAGAGAAAAGGTTAGTGCCATCAAAATGTCTGCTGCCATGTGCTAAATGGCCTAAATTATTCACTCTACCTTATTCATGAAACCTGAAGCTACCTATTGACAAAAGAGCAAAGTTAGGAAGTTGTCAGGAAAGGCTTAGCAGTTGAAGAAACAATGACTAATTGGAATAAAACTGAACTTGGTTAATTTCAAGAATCATTATATTTCAATGTTTATTTTGAATGTTCATTAGAATTGTCATTCTCTTTGTTCCTTTTTCACTACTGTCATGCAATTGTTGATTTGGAAGCTACATGAAATTAAGTGGAAGAGAGAATTCTAATTTGTCATCTCATATCAGCTTCTTAGTAATTCATGTTTAGTATATAATATGCACATTTATAAATCTAGGGTGGAGAAATAGCTGCAGTTTTAAGAATGAATATGCATTTGGGAACTAGTAAAAGATTTGCTGAGAGATAGCCTGGTATATTAGAAAGAAGGCTAGCCATGTAGTCAGGAAGACCTCATTTCAAGTCTTGCATCTAATACATTCTAAGGTGTGTGATGTTGAAAAAGTCAATTAATCTCTCAATGCCCTAATTAACTCTTGAGTATAAGTTACAGAAGAGTTGCTGATCTTACATACTATAGGTTCCAATACTGTTAGAATTAGGAGTGGCAACTAAAGTTATTTTATGGTGAAGGAAAAATGCTCAAAAGGAAAAATCACCATGCATCATCTCCTGGGTATAACAATCACATGCATCAGGAATATTTTTAAATGTCCTAAAACTTGTTGCTGAGCTCAGACTTGATCATTGAATTCATTTATGAATTTATGGTTTTCTGTTATTAGAACCAACCCACTACCAGAAGTGAAGTAACAGACTATTTCTAATGGGAAAAAGTAGATGTTTTGGACTTTGGATAAACTAAATGGGTAAAGATGAAGGCTATATTTCTGTATAAGTCTCTATTTTCCTTTCTGTAATGTGATAGAAGAGTTGTGCAGGGCTGACCAAATCTTCAAAACTTTTACCAAGCCCTTATTCATTCCTTGTCAACTAAGTTCTTGGGCCACATTGAGGATGTGTTTGGCTCAGAACAATCAGTTCCAAAGTGATGGGTAAACTCTCTTGACCAGATATAATTAAAACCCTGATAGAAAAATATCCACCTGATCAAAGTCAGACAATAATTTTTGGGACACTTGGAAGTCTGCATTACCTGTTGATGTTATCTACACTGAGCAAATTAACTGACTACTTTCCACTTTACTTGTAGCCACTACCAAAATGGACATCCCCAAGCAAGAAAGTTAATTTTACTATTTGATATTGAGGTTATCTCTTTAGAGTGAGCTGGAAGTATAAAGAAGTTCATAGTCTGGAGGATGATGTTGTGTCTGGTCAGAGCACACCTGGCACACTGGGTTCAGTGTGGGCACCATGTTTTAGAAAGGACATTGATAAGTAGGACATCTAAAGGAGAGCAACCAGAAGAATAAATGTTCTCAAGTTCATGCCATGTGGGATTCATCAAAAGAACTAGGGACAGATAACCTGCAGAAGAGAAGACTTGGGATGGGGAGTGGAGAGAGACATAATGACTGTCCTCAAGTATCTGAAAGGCCATCATGTGAAGGAGGGATTTGACCTATATTTGACATCAGAGAGAAAAACTAATGGCAGTAGATGGAAGTTTCAAAGAAACAAAGAAAATTTTGACTAGATACAATCATTTTTTTAAAAATTTAACCATTTGTGTGGCTAGGTAGTGCAGTGAATAGAGTGCTGTCCCTGGAGTCAGGAGCACCTAGGTTCGAATCCAGCCTCAGACACTTAACACACACACAAAAACTAGCCGTGTGACCTTGGGCAAGTCACTTAACCCCAGTTGCCCTCCAAAAAGCAAAAAAAATTTAATTAAAACCATTAGAATTATACATAACTCAAATTTGCTGCCTTAGAATATAATGGATTCCCTATCACTGGAGGACTTAAAGCAGTCATGATAATCATTTCTCCATATGTTGTGAAATGGATTCTTTATCTGATCATTTTGGTTTTGATAACCACAGAGGTCTCTTCCAACTTGGAAATTCTGTGATTCTGTAATGTTTACAATAGTATTTTAGGTATACCAAAGGACTCTGCCTCCCTCAAAGTACTTTCTCACATAAACCCTCAGTAGTATCTTCCTGACTGAACCATGTGACCCAAAATCCTTGTCAGTGGGATAGTTCCTTTGGGTCAGACAGCAAAGACATCTTCTCCAGAATATTCCCTAGGAAGATATGGAGAGTAAATAATTTATTTCCTTAGCATTCTATAAACCTAGTTTATCAGGATCACTTTGGATAATAGAAAGAAAGATCTTGATGACCAGGGGATTCTGATTAAGAGGGAGATTCTTGGGAAGGTTGCATGTATGAGGTAATCAGGGTCAGGCAGGCCCCATACAGAATGAGTATGTAGTAGGGACAGTATGAGGGCAGTCTCCATAAAATAGGAGGATGAGGATGTAAAAGAAAGGCAAATAGAAACCTCACCACCTTCACAGTTTTTCCAAAGACCAATCCCGCCTGCCCCACATTTGGTACAAAATCTGGCCTCAGGATAAACAGAGGACCTGTATTTCTCAGACTATCAATCGAGTGCCTTTCCCAGACACTAAATTCACCCCCAAAAAATAAACAACCAATTAAAAATAGAGATATTTTGGCAAGTTCTGTCTGCAGCCTTTTTTAGAAAACACACACCATAATATTATCTAAGCTTCTCAGGCTCTTTGGCAAGGGATATAAATATGTGGTAGAAACGACTTCAGTACACACAGTATCTAACATCAGCAAATGACATTTTGAATCTTTCATTATACAGTTGCTAGTGCTAGGCAGCCTCCCACTCACCCTGGTACCTACACACACTGCTATTTCTCATACGGTGCCTTGTGTTGCTGCATCTGTATGCTGGCTATGCTAAAAATATCTCTCAAGATGGCAACATAGACTGACATTATCTCATATCCCTTTCATGCTGCACAATATAGGGGAGGGAATTATTCCAAAGGGACTTGAATATGTTCCAGTTTCCACAGAACCTTGACATAGAGATGTGCATCCAAGGTCAGAATGAAGAGAACCCTTAATGTCAAGATTAAGGCCCACTGAAACTCTGATAGCATCTATTTTCCCCTCATCAGTTAACTTAACCTAAGGTTTATTTTTAAAATGGGGGTGTTTCTGTTGAATCATGCAACCCTTACATTGATAGCATTATGCAATTTTAATAAATTTTGATTTCAAAAAAAATTCTCAGTCTCACAGAAACTCAAATGCTCTTTCTTTTGAGGTCTCGTGATTTAGAATGTTTGAGAATTAGCTCTGAGAGATGCAAGTATCACAGAGCCAGAGTTAGAAGGCACCACAGAGGCCATCTAGTTCAAGACCTTCTTTTTCCAAATGAAGAAATGGAGGCCCAGTGAGTTTAGGTGATTTACTTAAGTCACAGAGGTAGTACATGTCAGTGATAGTGTTTGAGCCCAGGTCTTCTAAATCCTAAACCAATACTCTTTAGATGAGGTTGGACTTACAGATAAATGGATTCTTGTCACCAGCCCTATCCCTTCCCCTTCCTTTCAGATACTTTGCTGTCACGCATGTGAGCTTTTATCTAAATCTTGGCACCCCCCCCCCAAATGGTTTTGCATTTTCCTAGAGTGCAAAAAATGGCCAATTAAAGTTAAAAATTAAAACAGGCTCTAAAAAAGTATGAAAAAAAGCACAAAAACACTTGAATATATTCAGTTGCTATGTTATAGAAAGGGATTTTATTTCTCATGCACTGGAATGAATCAACTGCTCAAGGAAGAGAAGTTTTTAATTACTGCTCTCAGAAAACATCCCTAGTCCAAAGGATAGGAAAAATACAGTGGCTACATTTTTCACAATGTGGCTTCGCATTTTTCAGGATGCAAGCTGTCCAGTCTTGCTCACATATGACCTAGGATGGCTCTAGAAGGAGAGCAAGCAGTTTGATCCTCTGCTGATTTAATCTTGTCTCCGGCAGATGGAATACGATTGGGGGAATTCGGAGTTGGAAATGACCTGAGAGATGACAGAATTGAGGTATTGTATAGACTCAGAGGGCAGCTCTGAGCTGAAGAAGGAAAGGGCAAACTACTTCAGTTTCTTTGCCAAGAAAACCCCCAAAAGGGTTCACAAAAAGTAGAACATGACTGAAGAATAACAACAAAAAAATTGATTGGAAAAGACTTCAGAAGTCAAGTAGTTCAACCCTCTTGATTTGTACTTGAAGAAAATGAGGCCCAGGGAGGTTATATGCTTTATCTATTGTCCTCCACATAGTAAACATCAGAGGCAGGATTTGAACCCAGGGCCTTTACATTCTTGCATCCAGTCCACCCCTTTTGTTTTGCTCTTCATGGAGTGGAGTCTAGAAAGAAGAAATAACTTATCCAAGGTCAAAGCAATGATATTTTCCAGAGACAATTGAGGTAATCAGTCTAGGTTCCAACTCCAGTTCTCATTCCACAACAAAATGCTGACTTTTCTATGCAATCAAATAGTATCAACTGGCAGCAGCTAGATGATGTTAGTGAATTCTGAACACTCATGTGAATTGAGTTCATAAATCAAAGGGTATTTCTTTAACCCACAAAATTGCAGAACTATCTAAAAATAAAGTAGATTGGTTCCTCAGATAGTGAAGTCCCTGTCACTGGAGGTGGTCATACAAAATCTGGGTGAACACTCATCCTGGATATTGGTGTTGGGACTTCTGTGTGGCCAAAAGGTCTTAAGGGTAGAGTGACATGGTAGGTGGTAGGGACTGGGAAACTCAGGGTACATTAGGGTATGTGCCTTATAGGGTGGGAGCCTAGAAAGGACCACTTGAACCATGAGGAACAAACTGGAACATAAATCCTTTTACATGTGTATATGATTATATGAAGGGTCTAATATTTGGGGGTTTTTTTGTTTGTTTGTTTTTGGAAAATGGACAGTACTCTTCCATGAAATAGTCCTTGTGAATATTCATGGCTTACTCTCTCCCCCTCTCTATTATACTCTCAGTCTAACTTCATTAGTCAATTAAAAAAAAAAAAAGAATTGCACTGTTTCCAGAGTCCATTTATATAGGCTTTCACAAATACATTTTTATTGGAGTGGTATAATAAAAAAAAAAGTACATAGATAAACAGCTGTATCAAGCTGTATAAGCTTGAAGATCACAAATTTAAGAAGACCAATAATGGAACCAGATAATATGACATATTCTGCTTAAACTATTTTTAAAAAAATAATTTGGATTAGATCAGCTACTTAGCTAAGAGTCAGAATAGAGTGCGGATTTTGGGTTCCCTCCAGCAGGAGTGGAGATGAAGGACAGTGTTAAGCCAAAGGACTTCTACTATGTCCCCTATTACTCTCAATTTCGTGTCATCTGCAAATGGTCATTTGCTAATTTGGGGAGCATACTAGCAATGATTTCATCCAAGATGAAAATGTTAAACAGCACAGGAACAAGCACAGATACCTGGATTACTCCACTAGGACTTCCCATTGACATTAAACCATCAACTATTGTTCTTTTAATGTGGCCACCCAATTAGTTATGCATCTGTCTAATTGCATCATCATTCATTTCATTCAACTCTATCTTCTCAACAAGAATGGCATGAGACACCTTTTTGGTGCTCATATTTTCATAAAAACATCTAAATATGAAACATTCCCAAACATGAAAATAGGTACATATAAGATAGAGCAAATGAAGATGATTTCAGAGGGAAAGGTACCAGGAGCTGGGGCAGGGGAGGGGGACATTAGAAAGGCTTCCTGCAGCATCCTTAAATCCTGAAGGAAACCATAGGCAGAGGTGAGGAGAGGAGGCCATTATAGGGGAGTGATTCACGTAGCCACCTCTTCCATAATCTCCTTGTCAGTCTTGCTGCCCACACAGGAGACTAAATACTGGTGGAACTTCTGCCCTTGGAACTCACTCTCCTGACTGGTGACTGACTCTTTGGGAACACTATTTCACAAAAGCCCCAGGCATGCCTTTCTTCAATCCCTGCTCAACAACCTACTTGCCAGCAGTCTTTCAGCTTTTCAAATTGTTGCATACCTTACCACCCCTAACTTCATCTCCCTCAAGTTCTGAAACCATGAAGAACAATCAATTCAATTCAACACTGCTATTGCTGCTAGAAATTCCATGTCAGTCTACTCTCCAACAAGCCCACTCTATACCCTTATAACATACTGTACCCTCCCTGACCACAACCATTACTCCATTGTATGTGTGTTTTCCCCCATTAGAATTTAAGGTCCTTGGGGTCAGGGACTGAATGATTATCCTTGATTTTGTTTCTGCATCCCCAGAGGTTTGAAGAGTGCTTAGATTATGGAAAACAATTTTATTAATTTAGTCATTCATTTAAAGTTACAGAGAGGGGAGGTGAAATATCTTGTTCATGGAACAGCAAGTAGGCCAAGATGGATGCATTGCAGAGATCATGAGGGGAAGGAAAGTGTAAAAATCATGAAAAGATAAGAGGCTAGGTTGTAAAGAGTTTTAAATGCCAGATAGAGGATTTTATTTTTGACTGTGGAAGCCATAGGAGACCAGTGGAGTTTGTTGAATACTAAGATGACAGCTATGTGGAAGATTACTTTTACAGATAAGGGGAAAAGCCCAGAAAAGTTCAATTAACTGTCCAAGTTTACATAGGTGATGAGTATCAGAACTGAGTTACAAATCCAGTGTTCTTTGCTATACTACCACCGTGGGAGTGGTTAGAACTCATAAATTGGATGCCTGCTAATGTGTCAATAGTAAACATAGGACTGAAAAGAAGAATAAATCTCTTAAGTTAGCTACTCCTTAGACTATGCTACTTAATGAAATTTTCATTTACATTCACTCTCTTGAACAATTTAAAATTTAGGCTCACCAACTTAAGCTTTTGCAGACCTCTTGAATATAAATCCTTTTACATGTGTATATGATTATATGAAGGGTTTAACATTTGGGTTTTTGGGGAAAATGGACATATTGGAATATATATAATATATATATTATATATACATATAATATATATATATATTGGAATGTACTATTCCATACAATAGTCTTTGTGGGTATTCATGGCTCTCTCTCTCTCTTCCTCTATACTATACTCTGTCTAACTTCATTTGTCATTTAAAAAAAATTGCTATTTTTCCAGAGTCTACTTATAGGTTTTAACAAATACATTTTTATTGGATTTGTAAGGCCAAAAGAAAAGTACATAGATAGACATTTACCTGCATAAAATTTTATAAACTTCAAGATCACAACTTTAAGAGGACCAATAATGGAGCCCTATAATATGACACGTTGTTCTTAACGTATTTAAAACAATAATTTGTATCAGGTTAGTTATTTAGTGCCTGAAACACCAGATATTTCCTAAAAATTATCAGAATGAAAGATGATATTCAAGAGAAACTGATCAGACTGGTATCTAAAGTCCTTTTGACTACAAATTGCATTTTCAATGTAAGCTATATCATTATAGACTCGAAAGTTCCTTTTATTGAAATACCATGTGCACATTGGTCTGATATCAGGGTCATTTAGGCCCATCATTTTGAAAGGTATGTAAACAAGGCCATAGTCTTAAGATCAGTCTCCAAACAAAGCAGTTGTCTTCACACAATTTAATTCAATCTGATAAATATTTTAGTGCCTACTACACGCCAGTCACTGTGCTAAGCACTGGGGATTTTGTTATTGTTGTTCACTAATTTCAGTCCCATCTGAATCTTCTGTAAATAAGAAAAATACAGTCCCTGACCTCAAGGAGATCACATACATAAAAAGAAACTGAAGGGGGAGGTGTGGCTAGAGGACCATTTGCTGGAGATGCTGCTGAAGGAATTCTAGGATTGGGTAAGAAATTAGCTCATATGACCTCAGCTTCAGGTTCTTCCAATTCAAAAATTCTGAGATTCTGTGTTTCCTTCTTTCTGAAAATCATGATATGTGGCCTCATCCTTTAGACAGGCAGACCTTTATTAACTTAACTGTGATTTGGAGTAAAGCTTGGTTGTGACTGGAGCTTGCTAAGGGAATTTCTTGTCCAAGTAAATTAGTTATTAGCCCAGTGTATTTAACCTAACACTCACACACATACACATATTGCCACAGATGGAGGGATGTGACAAGGGATGGAATGAACAAAACAGACAATTTTTGTTTAAGTTTTAATCTCTTTTCTCCACCTCTGGGGCCCTTTATTTACCCATTTTATGGAAGCTGAACAAACTGCTGTTCTCTTACAGTAAAGCATCTGTTGGTAGCATATGTTAGTTTCTAGCTGTAGATATGACCTCTCTGATATTTTTTAAACTATACACAAATGAAATGACTGGACCTCAGGGATATTTCCTCTAAGTCATTTACCGTACACAGACTCTATTTTCCAAGAAAAAAAGTTAGCAAATCTCCCACACCTATAGTTTTTGGACTCATGAAATTCACTAAATTTATTCTTTCTACTAACAGTAAGTCTGTTTTGTGAGGGAGCAGGTGGAGTTTTATTGGCTAGGATTTTCAGGGCTTAATACTTTCTCAAGGAAAATATAGCTAGCCAATCAGAAAATATTAATAAATCATTTTCCTAAATGAACAGGTTAATCTTTTTCAAATTTGGGAGGAATGTTTCCAAACACTCATCTATATTTCTTCATTGGAAAGGAAGAAAGCAAAGAAGGGAGGGAGAGAGAGAGAAAAGGAAAGAAAGGAGAGATCCTACCATACGTACTTGTTCCCGTGTGTCATTTGTGCAATTTCTTTTTGGAAACATGACCCAGTCCTCTGAGAAAATTTATGACCAAGTGTAGCTAGTCTGAATGGACTGGGCAACTACTCAATCAAATACATGAGCTTTGCAAAATCTCTGGGCTACTGCAGTGGGTTTTTAATTTCCTAGTTTGATCAATAAGTGACATCATCATATCCTGATTTGGCCTACAGTGTTACTTCGAGAGGGTCATGCAGCAAATTAGCAAGGTGTCAGTTATAATAGTCAAAACTCCTGTTAATGTATTTTTACATGTTTAGTGCTCAATTATAGCTTGTTGAAGGAAAAATGGTTCATTCATTTTTTTAGTGTCAGAATTTTGAAGTTATTCATTAAGTCAATCAGCATAGGCACCTTGTAACTACCTAATAAAAGATTCATATGTTACTCTGTCTTTAGGCAAATCAAGAAAAATCAGAGTGGATGTGGAAGCTCCTTCTGGTCACAGGTTTTGTTTTGGTTGGGTTTGGTTTTTAGCCTTTTCTCCTAACTAAAGCCAAAAGTCAAACATAATAGGCAGGGAAACACTGGCATTCCCGGAGTTTGGGGTGCATCATCCATTTAGTCACAAAGAGTCAAATTCTAGGTACCATCATCCCTCTACTTTTTCCTCCTTTGTTTCCAAATTACCAATCCAAAGTAGGCTTGAAATTGTTCCTAGACCAATTAGAAAAAATTCTGAAAGTCCAGTCTTTGATTAGAGTTGGCTTTAGACAATACTAGATAACTAAGGGAGGAAAAAGGAAGGATGGTAGACACATAATTTACAGGCAGGTGAAATGTTGAGGTTTATATTGAGGTGCCCAATGTGGTGTAATCATAATACCCTTATGTTCTAAAAAAAGAGATTCGACTATTAGCAAATAAGTCTTTTTTGGTAAGGCAATCGTTTACATATTATGTCAATATATCAACTCTCATTTAGAGAACTTTTAAATTTATTTATTAGCCTCACAATCACCCTGTGGAATACGAATGTGAGTATGATTAAGACCACTTTACAAAAGAGAAAACTAAAGATCAGAATCTTTAATGATGTTTCCCTTGGTCCATGTTAGATCTAAAAATTGAACTCAGAATCCTTTGCTATTTTCAGTATCTTATCCTGACTTTTAACCATATGTAGGAACTAGGGAGACTTCTGAAGGACAATAAAAGTTATTATTTCTGTATTAGTCATGTTATTATTACTGAGTATTTAAGTAATTGGATATGGATCTTACCTGTATTTGTTACTATTGGAATTTAGATGGATTTTCAATGTTGGTATACATACACATATTTATTCCATGACTTGGGTTTATCAACTAAGACAAATGCTTGTAATTCTTACAAACTTAAATATCAACCTTACTTCCCAGAGTATTTTAGGAGCATGAAATCCACAATTTTAAACCTTCAGGATAGTTTCAAAGGTCTTCATGACTTTCCCATTTGAGTACAATATGATCCAGAATTTTGAGGATCCTCTCTGAGGATCTGTTCCTAATACAATCTGACCACTGAGTTCTTAGCACATAATAGGGTCTGCGCCAGTTCTAAACTTTTTTATAGATTCTGATTTTTCTAGGAGTATTCCAGCCAAGATATCTAGGCAAGTTGGAATTTTCCTTTTTTACCTCCCAAATTCCCCTCTAAGTCAACTAAAATCTCTTAGGAAAGTACCAACATAGAACTGACCTTCTAGCACTTGGAAACTAGATTAGGGATAGAGTAACATAAAAGTTCTAGAACTATCTCCTAAGTCCAAAGTAGGGTCAGCAGGGATAGGACCCAGAATCCAAGGGTTCCATGATGCAAGAATCTTAGGAAACCTAGCCCCAGTGATGTTTCCCCAAGACTAAGGTTAGGCACTACCTAGGGAATGTAATTATTATATTTCATTTTTTGATGTTTTATTGATATCTTGTGTTTTTTACACCAAAGCCATGTCCCAGTAACATGCCTCACCAATAACTATGAAACCTTCCTCTAAAATGAAGAAAAACTGTTAAATTAAACCAACTGACAGAGCAGCCAGGTCAGATAGCATGCGCAATATGCTATACCTACACACACACACGCACACACACACACACACATATATATATTTATGTGTGTTAAATATATAGATATATGATACACATATGTGTATAAACACATGTATATATATCTATATTTTTATACACACATACATAAATTACCTATAGTCTGCCACATTTGTATGAAGATGATAAAGGAGTGTTTCATGATCATTCCTCTGGAACTATGACTTGTCATTTCTTATCACTTGAATTATGCTTTCATTTAAGGTAGTTTTTATTTAAATTTTTATACTTGCATATATTTTTCTTACAATTCTACATTCCTTTCTCTGTATCATTTCATACAAATCTTCCCATGTCACTCTGAATTTCTTTTCTTTATCAATTCTTATAATTCAATGTGAGAGGTAGCATGGCTCAGTGGTAACAGGAATGGCTTCAGATCCAGGCAGACCTGAGTCCATAAGTCTCAGACTGGTACTGGCTGTGTGCCCCTAGCTATATTACTTAACCGTTCAATGCTAAAAGCAATTCTTTAAGACCATAAGTTACAAAGAAAGTGCTGACCTGCATGGATAGATAGAGTTTCCTCATCTGGGGGTTTCCAATAGCAATTAAATCACAAATCCAGTCTCTATGCTATAGCGCAGTAATATTTCATCATATTGGTATGCCAATTTCAGGAGGTCCATATATTCCCCTATTAAAAAGAAACTACTTCGTTTTCTTTTTATTTTTTTTTTCACTCCATTAAAAGTGCTGCTTTGGATGTTTTGATATGTATGGGACTTTCTGTCTCAACCTCCTTGGCATATGTTGTTGTTGTTGTTCAGTCATTTCAGTTTTGTCCAGCTCTTTGTGACCCCATTTGAGTTTTTCTTGGCAAAGATACTGCAGCAGTTTCCCATTTCCTTCTCTAGCTCACTTTGGGATGAAGAAACTGAGGCAAACAAGGTTAAGTGACTTGCCCAGAGTCACACAGCTGGTAAGTGTTTGAGGCCAGATTTGAACTCAGGAAAATGAATCTTCCTGACTCCAGACCTGGCACTCTATCCATTGCACCAACTAGCTGCTATATGTGTATGTGTGCAAGCAGTCTATTGCTTGATCAAAAGTTATAAGCATTTAGAGACTTTTCTTATATAATTCTGAGTTATTTTCCAAAATGATTGAACCAATTCATAGTTCTACCAGCAGTATATTATTGTGCCTGTCATTCTATATTTCCATCCAGCATGGACTCTGTTCTTTATCATCTTTGCCAGTTGGGTGGGAATGAGATGATACCTTAAAGTTATTTTAATTTGCATTTCTCTTTACTACAAGTTCCTTGAGGATGTTTTCATTTTTGTTGTATGCCCAGGACTTCAAATGTTCCCTTACACCTGATAGATGCATAAAATTTAAGATGCACACACACTCATATGTATGTATGTATATACACACATATGTATGTATGTATGTATGTATGCACACACACACGTATATAAACATTTTCCCCTGAGGTTGCTGACAGTTTGCATCTCTTCTTTAGAACAGTCCTTGTTCTTAGCCTTTCATCACATATCTTTGGGGGAGCACTATCGCTTGAATTTTCAAGATCAAGGAAAATTTTTTTTTCTAAAATATGAAAGTGCCATGATGTGCCATATCCTCATACCCTCTAGCAAAGAACCTGCATTTGGTGCAAAATGCAAATTAATATTGTTTCCCCTTCTTTTCTTCACTTCTTCTTCCTCTTTAAGTTACTGGAAGTTCTACAATAAAGGCATAGATAGTGAAGACTTAAGAGCAGTTTATAAAGCAGAGACTTTAGTGATCCCAAAATCAAAGGCTTGGGTAACACCGCTGAAACAATGTGATTCTTTTTTGTGAGGTTCTAAATGATATCGTTTAGGTGAGGCAAGGTTAGATCACTAACATAAACAAAGGATTGTTTCTCGTAGGAACTGTATACCATGTCACTCAGCATGAATTTGTCTACCTTAGATAAGACTGGTCCCAAAGGAATTCCACTTATTGTTTCCTTTATTAAAAATAAAGTAATATTTTTGAAGAATTCAAGCTGGATAGGAATGGAGACTAGAATGACATGAAGTGAACCTTTCCTATTCAGGGATGAGGTTAGGGATGAGAGACGGGATGGTGTCAAAGAGAGGATGAAGGATAGTCTGAGAAGACATTATAGGGAGGGGCTGGTATAGGCTAGTGAAGGGTGCCTGAGAATTAAACAGATATGAATTCTACTACCCTCAGTCTGATTGGGTAACTGACTGATTGGGTAACATTGAGAAGCAACTCTTATTCTACTCTATGATGAGAGCTTGATGTAGTTCAATTGGGCTGGGCTTGGAGTCAGCAGACCTGTGTTCAAATCCTGCCTCTAGAGCCAACCGTGTCATCATGGGAAAATCACTTAACTTCTTAAAGCCTTCGTTCCTTTATCTAGAAAATGGGGATAATAATGTTTGTAGTATTTCATAATTTTAGAGTTCAAAGAGACCACAGAAGTTATCTGAGATTAAAAAAAAAGTATCACCGGTACAAAACAACTGACAAGTGACAGTGCATTCCACTTTGTAGGATTCTAATTATTAGGATTTTTGTTTACATTGAACCTAAATCTGCCTTTTTACAATTTCCAGGCAGTGTTCCTAGTTCTTTTTCCACTGCAACAAAGCAAATAAAAACTTTCTCTGTTGTAGCCCTTTAAATACTTTAAGATAATCATCATTCCCTCTCCCCCACACACATTTTTTCTGATTTAGTTAACAAATCCAGTTCTCCAGATAATTTTTATGTGGAATTTACTAAAGGTCCTTCCCCATCCTGCTCACCACTCTCTGGGCATTTTCCAAAAATGAATCCAATGCTCCAGATGTAATACGACCAGTGAAGAGTATGGCAGCCCATTATTTCCTTACTCCTGAATGATAGTACTTATCTCACAAGAATTGCCATCAGGCTTAAATGTAATAATGTATTTGAAACAATGTAGATATCATCACTTATAAGTCTGCTTTGGAGGCCCTTATCTATAAATAGGAAGAACCAAGCATGTCATTTGCCTGCTTCTTTGGATGGTTACACATGCGAGGAATGAATGCTTGTAAATATGGTATGATGTTGAGGTATGTAGAAGGCTGTTAGAAACAAGGATCCATTATGTCATGATATATAAAGGAGAAAAGATAAGAAGATTGTGTGTAGACAAGGCATTGAAAAGGTAATGATTCCTAGCTGTCTTCAGGCTGACAGCAAAGTAGGATATCACTATATTATCTTTTCTGATTCTCTGATACTCACTAAACAGGTGATATCCTGAAGCTGGGCTTGTTGCAGTGAAGATAAGGCAGAGCTAAGAGGTATTTTCAAAAATGAATAGCAAGTAGTTTGGTTCCATTTAATTTTTTACAAAAATTAGAACTCTATTTTGATATTGGTTTCTGTTATGCACTGTGCAAAAAGATACTAGTTTAACTTATTTAACTAGCTCTCATGCTTTTAGTTTCATACGTTAGGTTACTTTTATAATGAAGAACTCATTTCTCTGACAAAGCAAATTTCTATGTATCATCATAGATCTCCTATGAAAAAATTATAACTTTAGTACAACCTGAGAAGCCTGTACCATCTCATGGAAAGATCAGAGGTCTGTGGACCCAATGATCTAAGATCTAGCTCTAGTCAGAAATTGATAAAATCACTGACCTGTGATGAGTCTCTAAATATATCTGTCCTTCTGTATCCAGATCTGTAAATATCATCTGTCTCTATCACTATCACTCCATGAGAAGTAGTGTGAATATAAGAATAGAAATTCAGGAAGACCTGAGTTCAAGTCTGCATCTGGGATACATACTGGCTATGTCACCCTGTGCAAATCACTTCATTCTCATTGTTCTAAGCCAGGGATGGGGAACCTACAGCCTTGAGGTGACATGTAACCCTCTAGATCCTCAAGTGTGGCTCTTTGCCTGAATCCAAACTTCACAGAACAAGTCCCCTTAATAAAAGGATTTGATCTGTAAAACTTAGACTCAGTCAACAGGCCACACTCAAGGACCTGGAAGGTCACACATGGCCTCAAGGTCAAAGGTTCCCCACCCATGTCTAGACAATTCTCTATGACTATAAGGTGCATAGAGGATAGCAACCTGCACTGGTAGAGTGAAGTTCTTTACTGTATAGCTCTCAGTACCAATGAAATTATAGATCCTGTCTCTATCCCAAATAGAAATTAGAAAGATAAAGTAAGTCAATAGATATGAAAGCACTTTAAATACAAAGGCCCTCTCTATACAAATTGGGGCAGTTAAGTGGCATATTGAATAGAGTGCCAGGCCTGAAGTCAGGAAGACCTACCTTCCTGAGTTCAGATCTCTCCTCAAACAGCTGTGTGATCCTGGGCAAGTCACTTAACTCTGCCTTAGTTCCTCATCTATAAAATGAGCTGGAGAAGGAAATGGCAAACCATTCCAGTATTTTTGCCAAAAAAACAAACAAACAAACCCAAATGGGGTCACAAAGAGTTGGACATGACTGAAAATGACTGGACAAAAATATACAAATTATTATATATTAAAAAAATGATTTAATTTTTAAAATGACATGAAAAAACTCAGCTATATATTGAGAGCCTTGGACCTGGTTTGTTTTTGCAACCAAATGCATTGTTAAATAAATTGTTTCCAGGAAGGAAGGAAGGAAGGAAGGAAGGAAGGAAGGAAGGAAGGAAGGAAGGAAGGAAGGAAGGAAGGAAGGAAGGAAGGAAGGAAGGAAGGAAAAAATTCAGCTATATTTATCGAAGTTCTATAGATTATTCTAAAAAACCTCCATTCTAGCAAGTGTCCAGTATCTATAGTATTAATATTACCAAATGACAAAGTAAATTAAGTGATTTTATAGTTATAATTCAACAATATAATTAATGAATCATTTATTGAGCTTCTACTAGGTGTTAGACATTGTATGCATATGTGTATATTGACATATACTAGAAATTCAAATACAAAAATCAAATTAGTCCCTGCCCCCAAGGAGTTTACATTTTTCCTGGGGGAGAGACAAGGGAAGTAATTTGTACACACACAGACAAACAAATACAAAGTATAATAAAATGTGAATGAATTTCAAGAGGAAGAAAACACCAACCACCAAAGGGGACAGAAATGGCTTCTTGTAGGAAGTGACACATGATCTGAGCTTAAAGGAAGCTAAGGATACTGACAGACAGCAGTGAGGAGGGAACACATTCCTGACCTGGGTCCCATTTGTACAAAGACAAGGAACCAAGAGATGGAATGATGTGTACAGAAAATAACAAGTCAGTTTGACTAGAATAAAGAACATGAAATAAAATGAAAAGGTTCATGGGGGTCATATTATGGAAAATTATAAAATCCAAGCTGAGGAATGCAGTTGCATTTTATCTGATAGGCCATTAGGAGTCACTGAAAGTTTTTTTTATTTTTTTTCCCAAATGGAATGCTGAAATCTGTGTCTTAGAAATACTGATTTGGCATTTGTATGGAGGACGGGTTGGAGAAAGAAGCTAGAAGCAGGAAGCCTCCATAGAAGGCTTATGAAACAATCTACATTAGAAGTGTTGTTACCCTAAACTATTTCTGAGTGAAGAGAAGGGACAGATGTTACTATAAGAAGACTTAGCAAGGGACAAAGATGCAGAGGAGGAAGGAAGAGTCAATAATGACTACAGAGTTATGAATCTAGGTAACTAAAAGGATGGTGGATCCACACACAAACAAATAGGGAACACTGTAAAGAATAACAAAGGCAATAAATTTGGTAAAACTTTGGAAGACTTGCATGAACTGATACAGAGGCAAATGAATAAAAACATGAGAACAATTTTTGTAATGATTGCAATGCAACTATCAAAGACCATAAAATTCATATCAATGTAATGATTAGCCATGATTCCAGAGGACTGATGAAGCATGTTACTCCCCTCCTGGAAGAGATGTGGTAAACTCAGTCTGTAGATTGAAATATGAGTTTTCAGATTTGCCCATGGTGTGGATTTATTTTCTTTGACTATGTATTTGTTCTAAGTGGAGGGTTTTTATTTTTTGGGATTGGGAAGAATTACAGGGGTGGCAGAATGAGGAGGAGTAGTGACAGTGATGTCAAAAAGAAAAAAAGAGCCTGAGTGAAATGCTTAAAATACACAGAAGGCAAAGAAGTTCCAAAAAGACAAATTTATTCTATACTTTTAAAAAATGTATTTAATAGTGTTTCATGATTTAATACCATTTTCTTTTTCTGTTCCTTGTGTATGGAAATGATCAGATCTGTTCATATTTGACAAGTTTGCAAGAATAAAGAAAGATTTTTAAAAAGGGAATAAAGTTAGGGTTAAGATGGGGGGATATAATGAGTTTGACTTGTAAATGTAGTTATTAAATGTCTGTAAGTCATCCAGGAGAAGATATCTAACAAATAGTTCAGTAATATAGGCCTAGAGAGCAGGTGAGAGATTACAGAAAGCTATATAGATTTGATCAGATGAGATAAAGAGACAGACAGACAGACACAGAGAGAGAGAGAGAGAGAGAGAGAGAGAGAGAGAGAGAGAGAGAGAGAGAGATGTGTCACAGTAAGGGAAGAAGTATTGAAAGAACTACTGGAAACGTGTCGATTGAAGTTATTCAAGAAAGGGATGGGGAAAGAAGGTTACAAGTTAGAAATGAATAAGAAAAATTGAGCTATAGAGACTAGAGTGAACTGTATGAGACACATATCTGATCTTTCAGATACAGAAGCAATTTGAGGTGCCCTAACTGGTACCTTGAAAGCTCTAAAGGGCTACTTTAATACAGAGTAAGTTAACATCTTCCCCTCCGTGTTCCCTCCTTTTTGTCTCTCGGCTTAATTCTGCAAACTGCACCAAAAGTAGGATGCAGTTACAGCCCACAGACTGACTGAAGGTTCCCATCGCTAAGATCCTAAAAGTAAGTGAACAACTGTGTGCTTGCTTCTCTTTCTGAAGAATTGAGTCCTTTGTTCTTTAATCCTCTAAACTAAGGCTTCTTAACTTTTTTTGTGTGGCATGGATCATTTTGGAAGTCTGATGAAATCTATGGAGCCCTTTCCAGAGTCATGTTTTTTAAATGCATAAAACAAAACACATAGAATCACAAGGGAAATCAATTATATTGAAATACTGTAATAGACAGGAAGATTGTTATCACATGCAATCTAGCATTTAGGCTTGATAACTTCGGTAATTTTGAAGTAGGGTTGACTAAATTTTATCAAGATATTTGTAATGTGATGTGAAAATATCTATGGATTCTATTAATGATAAAGTCACAGGTATTGCTAAAACCTCTGTGTTTGTTGCCTACATTCATAACTGGAAGAAATATTAAATTTTAGTTAGAGGTTAGTGAGAATAAAAATGTAATTTTTTTCCCCGTCAAATTCATGGACTCCCTGAAATGCATCAATGGACCCCAGGTTAAGAAGCCTTACTCTAAACCCTGCCTTTGGTGGTTATGGTAGTCACTGCTGCCATTTTGAATAACCAAATTTTGAATTGTTTCTAGTTCTTTAATTTCTCTCCCAAATAATCCACTTATGAATAATACAATAGGTCAAGAAGATCGATATACCTTCTTTATTTGCTCTAGACCCAGATTGGTGACAGTGCAGTTTATTCATATTCTATATTCACATTTCATAAATGTTAAGGTTATCCATAAATATAAAGCTCTTATATTGTTTTTTACTGACTGCTAAAACAAACATGTTGAAGCTATGTTTTAGAGCCATTATCATATCTATCATTAGTGCAATAGAATCATAGAATCCTCAGATGTTGAGATATTACAGATAATGTATTCTGACTCTTAATTTTACAAATCAACAAACTGAAGACCCAGAAAAGGTTAGTGATTTGCTCAAAGTAACACAACTGATTGGTGGTCTAGCTGAGATTAGAACCCAATTCTTCTAGCTCCTATCTCAATCCCACACTGCTTCCCACCCTTAAATGAGGGAAAGCTTCAGTTGAAAACACATGTTTTTTGTCTATAGGTACAATGTTAAGAGAATTTGAAGAGCTTCCCTGCCCATTAATAGACACATAGAGCCCTGGCCCAGAGCTGATCAGGCTCTGGGCTACTGGTAGTTTCTAATTATGTGGTGGGGCATGAGGATTTCCAAACTCCTCAGTATTCAGCCAATCAGATGCTTAGTCTTTGTTATATATTCTAGGAGGTTAGTGTTTTGCTTGGAAGGTTCTCTCACATGAGAAGGATATTTTGATTTCCTGGTCAAGACTCTGAGTAGCTGTATGGTCAGAGTCCTCCAACTGCTCAGATTTCTGTGTTTCCTCAATTCAATGATGTATGTAAAGTATATAGCAACATTGCTTTACTCAGACAGTTGGAGCCCGGTCTTTTGGACTTTGTGCTAAATTCTCTGCTTGTATTTTCTCTGTATTTTCTCCAAGTTCAGGGTACTGACCTTTTCCATGAACTAGTGAATGTAATTAAAAGTAGGATTGTTAAACCCTTTTTGAGCAATCTTTCCTTTAAAAGTAGATAAAAGAACCTATGCTGGCAGCCATCCTGGGTGTGCTAAGGTGCTTGCTAATATATTGGGTAAGACAAATGCCTGAACAACTATGTCAGATATCAAGTGTTAAGTACTACCAATCTAAAAAGACAGAATGGAGCAGTTGGTTAGAAGACTGCCCCAGAGTCAGGGCAATCTGCATTTGAGTTGAACTTTGAGCATATTTGTGTTCTTTGTCCCTTGGCAAATAATTAATAGATCACTGTCCTCAGGAAACTCCTTAAGACTAGAAATAGACAAACATTTGCAGATTTGCTTTTATGAATGGAGTTTCTTAACCAGGAGCTCACTCTTCTACAAAAGCCTAGGACAATACCCAAAGTAGGAGTCAAGAAGGCAGAATAAGCAGTAAATTTCTGTAACTCTACCATATTCACCTATAAGCAACCATAAAATAGTTCCCCCAAGCAAACCCTGGAACAGCAGAAATAGCCAAAAGACATGGTGAAACAATCTTTCAGCACAAGAAATTTGGAAGATCAGCAAGAAAGATCTGTCTCACTCAGGTAAAAGGAGAGCATAGTCCAAGACAGGAAGCACCCCAGCAAGCCCCACCTCAACAAACCAGAGAGAGATCCTGAGCCTGAGTACAGTGGAGCAGACAAATGTCAACACAAGAACCCCCAAAGCCCCAGGCAAACAGGCAGCTGTCACTGGCCAGATTGACCATTACTTTAGTGTAGCCCTGGGAAACACAGAAACACACCACTGGTTCAGCACACACCAGACACTAGCACTAGGATCTCAGTTCATACCAGGTAAGCTGTTAGGCTTCCAGCCACTCCCCACCACCTCACTCCCTCAGTGCAGCACCAGATACAAGGGTCCTCTGTGGTCCTCAGAGAAGCATCAGTGCAGCATCATGCAAATAGACAGGGCCTGCAGTCCCTGGAACAAGAAGCCTGTGACAGTATACCTTCCATCCTGGGGACCAGAACCTAAATTTTAAAAGAAGGAAAAGGCCAAAAAAGATGAGTGAAAAATAACAACAACAAAAGAATCTGAGCATAGAAAGTTATTATGTGGACTGGGAATACCAAGAGACAAACACAGGAGAGGACAACGAACTCAAAACGCCTATGGGCAAAATCCCAAAGGAAGATGGGAAGTGGTCTCAAGTACCAAAAGAGCTCATGGAAGAGCTCAAGAAGAAGCTTAAAAATCATAGAAGTGCAGTAGAAGATAAATTGAGAAAAGAAATGAGAGTAATGCCAGAGAATTATGAAAAAAAAAAAGAGTCAACAACTTGGAAAAACAAAACAACATCTTAAAAAATAGAATTGGCCAAATGGAAAGGGAAGTACAAAAATCCTCTGAAGGAAACAAATCATTAAAAAGTATAATTAGACAAATGGAAAAAGAAGTACAAAAGCTAATTTAGGAAAACAACTTCTTCTGGCAATACCCATCAAATAGGGAATGGTTGAACAAGCTATGGTATATCAATGTGATGAAGTACTGTTGTGCAAAAAGAATGATGAAAAGGCATTCAGAAAAACTTGGAAAGACATGTGTGAGCTGATGCAAACTGAAATATGCAGAACCAGGAATACATTGTACACAGTATTGGTAACATTGTATGATGACCAACTATGAATGATTCAGTTCTTCTCAGCAGAACAATGATCCAAGACAGGTACAGAGGACTCATGAAGGAAAATGCTATTCACATGCAGATAAAACGCCGATGGACTCTGAAGGTAGATAGAAGCATTTTTTCTTTTTTTTCTTTTTTCATTTACTTTATTCTTTAAAAAAAATTTCTTTTGATGTTTCTTCTTTCAAACATGGAATTATGTTTTACAAGATAGCACATGCATAATCTATATATAATTGCCTACCATTTTAGGAAGTGGCCATGGAAAGGAGGGAGGGAAAAATTTGGAACTCAAAATCTTGTAAAAACTTAATGCTAAAAATTATGTTGAAATGTAGTTTAGGGAAAAATTTTTTTAAAAACCTATTAAAAATACCCAAAGTGGTCGTTGGAGTCTAGGGGATATAGGGGAATGGAAAAACCAAATTGCCTGACAAAGGATTGTATATCAGTGTACAGAGACCAGCTTGGCTAAATTTGAAGAGGTTCATTACTGGAAGGCTGAACACAAAATGATGATTGTTTTTGACCACTGAAATTGAAAACCATTTACTAAGGTATAGGGGGAAAACTACGCTAATGAAATAGAGGATCTTTGAAATTGATCACATATATAAATATATGTATGTATGTATGTATGTATACACATGAACTAACATACCTTGTTGCTACTTAGACTAATTTTTTGCACCCAAAGAGACCTCTTGCTCTCCCATATGACTTGCAAAACTTTATCCCCCATTCTCATTCTGGAGAATTCTGGAGAATCACTGGAACAGTGATATAGGTGTGAAATATTAAAGAAAAATTAAAAAAATATTTAAGTCATTTTCAGTTGTGTCTAACACACTGTGACTCCACTTTGGGGTATTCTTGGTGAAGATATTGAAGTGGTTTGCCATTTCCTTCTCCATCTCATTTTATAAAGGAGGAAAGTGAGACAGAGCTAAGTGACTTGTCCAGGGTCACACAGCTAGTAAATATCTAAGGCCAGATTTGAACTCAGGAAAATGAGTCTTTCTGATTCCAGGCACAGGACTTTATCCACTGTGCCACCTAGTTACCCTCCCCCCCAAAAAAAGAGATTGTTACATTAATTGCTGACAAATACATAATAAACAACAAAGGGAAAGTAACACTTTAAGGGGAAGGGATAATATGTTCCTAACTCTTGAATATGTTATCACGAAAGACAAGTATGGTTTTGCACAAGATATTCCTTAGTGTCTCTGTCAAAGATTGATTGACTCAGTATGATATTATATTTTCACTCATGTATTGCTCCTCAAGGAGAAAAAATAGAGATAGAATCAACTGCCAATAAACAAACATTTATTAAGCAGTTATCATGTGCCTGGCACTTTGCCAATTGTTGGGGATACAAATATAAAACTGAGAGAGTCCCTGCCCTCAAGAAGCTTGCCTTCTATAAGCTACACTTAATTGGGCTAAGGTCTAATGATTTGCCTTTCCCATACTACCTTAGGGATCACTGAACCTAGAAACATCAGAAAGAAGTATGGTGTCCTATAGCCTCCTTTTGTCATTTGTTTTAAGGTTTCAAAGTGCTTCATATTTTCCCCTCTGTTTAGAAACTCTATTTTCTGACTCTAGTTATCACATGAATTGTGGTTCCCTTATACTCTGCTCACTGCCATTTCCTCTTTTGTCATCTCCCAGTTTTATCACTGATCAGTTCCCATCTTCTCAATCCACTATGAAACCATTCAGGGACACCCTTGGCTACTCCATAGATCAAGAGCAGGAAGGGACTTTCTAGTCAAATAGTCTAAATCCCTTCTTTTACAGATGAGGAAACTGAGGTCTATATAAATGTATTGTCCAAAGTCACTTAGGTAGTAAGGATTAAAGGCAGAATCTGAACCTGTGCCCTTCAACACTGCTGCTCTTTCCTTGTACTATGCTGACCTTCATAGCAGAGCTGTGTTAACTTCATAAAGGTTTGACTCATCAAATATTAAAATCATGGACTAAAAACATGATTTATAATTGTCCTATAAATGATAATAAACCTGAAAGTAATAAAGAGAAGCACAAAGTGGTAGAGCTCAAACAAAGGCTAATTGACAGCAAATGTCAAACAAATGTGAAATAATAGCAAAGAAGGAAGTGAGATGGCTTCACCACTGCCCTCTTTGTCCCCTTTCATTCAAACCTTTCAAATCCTCCAAGCTGCGTCACTATTCATTCAGTCTTGCTGCCTTTTCAAGGCTATAGTTTTGATGAGTCAGCTTGTTCAATACTTCAATTCTTCAATTCGTGGGTTATAGCCTCAGGTTGGCATGGATTTAGCCCTAATAGGTCACAAAGGAATCCTAGTGCTGGGTTAGGGAAAAAATATAGTCAAATGGTAGGTAGTTTGGCTCATTGGCTAAGTAATGAGCTCTGGTTTTGAGTGTTAATCCTGCCTCAGTTACTCATTTGCTTTATGAACCTAGCAAAGTCTTTGGACCTTCTCTGTTCTCCCTTATATAAAAGGTGGATGATGGAATGGAGCATTCAGGTAGTCAGGTACTTCCTTAATAGAGGCTAGGTTATCATGACTTCAGAATGCTGATGTTCAAATATGTCTCATCCTTTTGGGCAAAGAGGTGATGGACTAGGGGTGTGGAATAAGATGCATATTTTTCAGACATGGCCAATGTGTTGACTTGTTTCTAATATGGAGGTAGGAATGGGAGTGATTTATTGGGTAGTGATAGAGAAGAAAAAAAGAAAGGAATGAGTATCAATAATATATTTTAAATGTACAAAGTCAAACCAAAATAGATTCAGAAAGGGATCCAAATACAAGGCAATTGTGTTATTACTTTTATTGAGATAATTATATCAATTTAATAGCCATTTTAAAATGTATAAATTCAGTTTTATGTAAAATTCTCTTTGTTTTTTATGCAGTAAAATATATTTGTTTGTTGATCATTCGTGATAAATATGAAATTATAATGTCAAGTTGGTAGTTAGAGTTCAATTCCACTTACTGGGATGGATAATGGCGAGTCTCTTGGACTTGGAGTCAATAAGACCTAAGTTCAAATCCTACCTCAGACACTGTATGATCCTGAGCAAGTCATTTAACCTCTCTCAGACTACTTTTCCTCATCTGTGAAGAGGAAATAATAATACAATTCCTTACAAGGTTGTGTGTGTGTGTGTGTTTGTGGATCATATGAAATAAAATATTGTAAAGCACTTTATAAAACTTAAAGTATTATAAAGATGCTAGTTAGGGTTATCCTAGAGACTCTTCATGTACTGTGATCAAATGGAAGATCCTGAATTATTCGGAATAAATTGAAGTCTTTGTAAAATGCTCAAAATTATAAAGGAGGCTTTTAAAACATACTTGAAGCAAGAACAAAGAAGAGATTGCATACTGCTTAGGGAAAATAGCATAATGTTAGCCAAAGACAGCAGAAGTGGATTATTTAGTTCCTATTTTTCTTCCATCTTATCTGTCAAAAAGAATGACCTTCATGTTGGGAGTTGGTGGGGGAGAGGGGAGATAGTTAAGAGAGAGTTGATTAAAACCAAGGATAGATGAGCTGCACAAAATATATTCAACTCTCCTCACCCAAATGAATTAGACACTGACATACCTAATGAACTTGTAGGTATGAATGCTGAATTGATAGGTTACTTTCATAGTATTTCACGTACCATGAAGAATGAAAGAGGTTCAGGAAGACTGTAGATAAGCAAACATTCTCCCGGTTCATGAAAAGAATGACAAAGCATGATATGGAAACAAAAAAATGATAAATAGTATATCAATCCCTACCAAAATTCCAGAACAGATTATTAAAGAATGGTTATGAGCATTTAGAAAGGGAAAGTGATTTCTAAAAGATTTACTAACACAAAAAAATTTTATAAAATCCTGCCACACCGACCATGTTTTATTTTTTTCTGTTAAATTTACTAGAACAAGTGATCTCCAAAATGGAGGCACTGAATCCACAGAGAAGCAATGTATCACCCAGGGGGTTCATGATCAACCCATGAGAGGATGAGAAGACTCACATTGAATTCTTTTACCCATTATTACCCAACACTCCCCAATTCTGTCCCTTTCCATTGACCTTTCTTCATCTTTCAGAACTCTTTGAGATGTACAAACTCACAACCTTTCCCTTTTCCCACTGGGAGTCAGCCCCTATGAGAGATTATAAGCAAGCTTGTGTGAGACAGTGAAGGGTGGAAGGGGTACATTCCCACCAGCAGCTGCATAAACACCAATAGCACCGTCCCTTCTATCCCCGCTCCACTCACACACATTCCAACATACCCACAGCTTGCCACCCACCCAGCCACCTTGTGGCTACAATAGTTGTCTCTTGGAAGGTAGACTTTGAATTCCAGGGCAATACCCAGTGAGTAAGAGCTTCACTGACCCCTTTCATTTTGGGCAGGACAAAATTAGTCACATAGGATTAGTAAACATGCATGAGTTGTGATTCAAATCTCAGGTCACGTTATTTTATTTCTCTGCTGAAGGCAATTCTCTTCTAAACTCAACTCTTTATTTGGAAGGCATCATCATCCTTCTAACTTAGTTACCCTGGTTTATAACTGGGGTATCATCTCGAAGACCTCACTTTCATCCCACATATTCAACCAACAACCAAATCTGGTTATTTCTACTGTTGCATCTCTTGCATCTGTCCCCCTTTCTCTACACAGCCACCAACCCATTTCAGTCCCTCTTCACTCTCTGCCTGGACTACTGAAATAACCTCCTAATTTGGTTTCCCTGTCTTATGTTGCTCAACTTTCTAAGCCATCCAACTCACAGGTAGCAAAATGTTTTTTCTAAAGTGCAGGTCTGTATTACAAATCTTCGGGTTTTTAACTAATAAGAGTACATGATCAAAAAAGTTTGGAGACCACTCTATTAGGTTATTGGATCAGGGTATTTTAAAATGCACTAGAATATATCTGAAATTTTTCAAGATGACATGAGACTAGACTTGTAGTCTTGACAATCTTTATGCTTTATTTATGGATATGATGGAGACCTAGGAACTGATTGAAGGACAGGAGTCAAAGACTATTGATTAAAGAATCGATGTCAACTTGAAGTGTGGTCCCTAGTGACCTGTTTACAGAGTCCTGTCCTTGGCTCTCTGCTATTCAACATTTTTATCAATGACTTAGATGGACATGTATTTACATAATGCTTTGTGATTCACAATGCATTTCTCTCATCAGTGTAAGGAGAAACATTGTACACTGAAAAAACAAGAAAGAAAACCCTGAATTTTAACTCAAAGGACCTTCACTCAAATTCTTACTCTATCACCTATGTGATTTGGGGTGAGTAACTTAAGTTCTCTGGACGTCAACGTACCCAAAAAAGGGAGTTGGAAGAGATGACCTCAAAGGTCCCTTATGGTATGGTGAGAAATGAGCTGGATTGGGGGTCAGAGAATTTGGGGCTGGAATTCTAGTGATACCAGTTGCTCTCTGTGTGATCTTGGGCAAGTCACTTAACCTCTCCAGCTCTAGGTTTCCTCATGTGTAAAATGAAGAGGGTGGACCAGATGACTTCTAACATCATTTCCCCTTCTATGAGCCTATGAACCTATGACACAGTATGACCATAGATATTTTACACATAAAGAAACAATGCTAAGAAAAGAGAACTGCCTTGACTGGGGTCACAAAGCTGCAACGCTTTAGAGCAGAGAACTGACCTCACATCTTCTGACTCCAAGTCTAGTCTCATGCAGCTTCCCCAAGTGGCACATTAATCAAAATCTGCAGACTGTCCAAAGCTGGAAAAGATAGCTAATATGTTGGATGACAGAAATAGTAAAATAAAATCTAGTTGGCTTGAAACATGAGTAGAATGTAAAAAAGATTAGTTTAATGTGCAGGACAAATATAATGTCTTATACATAAGATAAAAAAAAATCAATGTCACAACTGAAGAACAAGAATCCCTTCAAAATCCAGCTCAATTGCCTCCTCCTACAAGGGTCCCCCAGCTACCACCCCCTCCTTCCCTGAAATTATTTTGTAGTTACCTTGTATCTCCTTTGTATTCATTTATATGTCTACCTGTTGTTTCTCTGATGTAAACTCCTTGAGGAAATAGACTATTTTTTTGCACCCAGAAGAGTTCCTAGAACATAGTTGGCACTTTATTTTAGTTTTAATTTATTTTATTTCATTGATTGGTAGATTGCGGTAAAAAGACAGTCTATGAGAAAATTTCCTGGGGATTTTAGTGAATAGCAAGCTGAATGTGAACCAACAGTGCCGTGAGGCTATATTAATAGAAAAGATGTCCAGAGTTCTAAACATGGTGCCTCAGATACCTACCAGCTGTTGACCCTAGGCAAGTGACTTAACCTTTGAGTCTCAGCGTACTCATCTATCAATGAAGAGATTGTACTCTATGACTTCTTATTTAATTTTTTACTTTTTAGAGGGGGGGAAGGTAGGGCAATTGGGGTTAAGTGACTTGCCCAAGGTCACATGGTTAGTTTTGTCTGAGGCTGGATTTGAACTCAGGTGCTCCTGACTCCAGGACCCATGCTCTAATCCCCGTGCCACCTAGCTGCCCCTAGCTGCCCCAACTCTATGACTTCTTAGGTCACTACCAACTCTAAATTTATATCCATTCACTTATCAAGATTGGGTATTATTCACTGTACTTTGCCATATGGAGATGACATCTGGACTATTTGAGAAATTTGAGATGGGTAAGATCTACTCCCTGAAGGAACTTATATTATATGAGAGGAAACAATACTTAAATATAAATGAATACAAAGGATACATGTGTGTCTAGGTGCTGGGGTCTCGACACAAGCCCAGAGTGAGGATGGTTTCTAGCTCAGACCATTGTGATTTCTTTCTTTTCAAAAGAGTTAAGGTTGCTTTAAAGGTCCTCCCTACTAACGGACAAATGGTTCTCATGAGGGCAGAAAGTTGTGAGGACCCTTTGATAAGTAGTTGCCTGGGTTGTCCTTGTCAAGGGAGAATCCAGGAGAATGTGTGTGAAGATATCTTAGTATTAGTGCTATTTGTTTTAAATCATTGCAGATAAACTTGAGGTTCAGATGCCTTGAAGGGATACTTAAAGTACCTCCAGTCTTAAAAACTTAACTAAAGAAACATTCTACTCATGTTTCAAGCCTTCTTTGTTTCCATGACTGTTTCTTATCATTTTTTCTATATTTTTCTGTGTTTTATTGCTATCTTTTACATAGGTAAAAACAAAACAACCTTGCATAATCTACATAATATTCTGATCCTACATTTTTTACTTGACATCAATGCTTAGTGCAGTGCATGTTAGGTATGCTAGAAGTGTTTATAAAATACTTTCTAATTGACTGGCAGACTGGTTTGTCTTTCCATATTTCTTCAGGTGATTTATCTTCGCAATTTTCAATGGCATGATAAGGTTTCATTTTGCTCATCTACCACGATGTGTTCAGCCGTTCCACAATCGTTAGACATAGGAGTTATTTCCAGTTTATTTTTTCTATTTGATGGATATTTCTAAAGCTGTAATATCCGGTCATCACGTGACAAATTGAAGTTCCTGATTTCACTTAACAAGGCTGTGTAAACATTATTTGGTTTACCTTTCTCTCAACTTTTGTCTAATCACATAACTTTATATAAATTTGTTTTTCACTCTGCCTCTTGTATGGTTTTACAGAGAATTCCTATGTTTTGTTGGGAATGAAGTTTCTTATTCATTTTCTACTGCTGTAGAAAACTTTCCTGTCTTCTTTGATCTAATCTCTCCCAAAACACAGCTCATTCTGTAATCCAGTGAAACTAATGTCCTTGATGTTTCTTGAGTTAGAAACTCCATATTCTGACCTTTGGCATTTTCACTGGCTATCCCCCATACCTGAAATGTTCTTCCTCATTATCTCTTACCTTCTGGCTTCCTTCGAGTCCCAGCTGAAATCTCACCTGCTTAAGGAAGTCTTTCCCGACCCCTCTCACTCCTAGTGCCTTCTCTCTGTTGATTATTTCCTATTTATTCTACATATAGCTTGTTTATGCATGGTTGTTTACGTGTTGTCTCCCCCATTAGATTATGACCTCCTCAAAGGCAGACACTGTCTCTTATCTTTCTTTGCATTCCACACACTTAGCAGAGTGTCAGACATATAGTCAATAAAAACTTATTGACTGACTAATAATTCATTTGACTTCATGTTTTAATAAAGGCTCTCAGTTTTGTTTCTTTTCTACATAAGCGAATTATTGGATTTCACAAATTTCATTATAGATAAATCATGTATCTGTTCAAGGCCATGGGGAAGGGAGTCAGGGCAATACCTTTTGAATTTTCTTTGATCACTACTTACCAACAGACTGAATTTATACGTTGTTGTCTTAGACTATTTTAATCCTTTTTCTTTAGTCTTAGGTAGGTGGCACAGTGGATAGAGTGCCAGGTCTGAAGTCAGGAAGATTCATCTTCTTGATTTCAAATCTGACATCAGACACAAATTGTGTGATCCTGGGCAAGTCACTTAACCCTGTGTGTCTCAGTTCCTCATTTGTAAAACAAGCTGGAGAAGAAAATGACAACCCACTCCAGTATCTTTGCCAAGGAAACCCCAAATGGGGTCAGGGAGAGTCATACATGAGTGAAACAACCCAACAACAAAGAGTGACTTCCCAGTATTTCCCAGGCATGCAAGATGCCTTATGGTCTCACACATTGTGTGGTTCTCTATCATCATATGTTCTGTTTTGGCTGCTACAGTTTAAGATGGCCATTGGGAAATTAGAACATGTCCAGAGGAGGGCAGTCAACATGCAGAGGAGCCCTGAAATAGTGTTATATGAAAAATGATTGTCCTGACTTGACCTGTCCCTTTATGTATCTGGGAGGTTCAGGCCAGGCCAAAGCAAGTGCCAAATCCATGCAACCCATGCAAAGGAGCGAGCCAGAAGCAATGTTAAACTTCAAACTGACAAGTAATGGCAAAACCTGCTGAGGCTTGGAGGAGACAAAGGGAGGTAGGGCCAGAGAACACTGCGAAGTTTACCTTCAAGGAGATTAAGCAAGCTAAAGCATCACACTAAAGAGGCAAAGCAGGGAGCAATTCCATTTCAAGGCAGCCTGGTTGGCATAAGATGTAAGCAGATCTAGCCAAGAGATAGTTAAAAAGAAAGTGTAGGCTGGTGGCTAGACCCTTGGAAAAACAAGAGTAATCCAAAAATAAGGAACAAAGTTCAGTTACAGGCCATTGATTGGGGGGGTAGGAGGGTGGGAAGCAAGCTGTAGTGAGACTGGGAACAGATCATGACATGATTCCAAAGAGTAGCAGCTGTCAAAACATTTGGGTTGCCTTCTTTCTTCCCCCAGGTGGTATCTACTTATGCTAGGAGGGTATAATGACTACGTCCTTGCCTTCTCCTTCCTGCCTGATGCAACGCAGCCATAAGCTACAGATGGAGAAGAGAAGCATTAAGGGACACATGATAGAGTCAAGTATTTGAAGACTGTTATGTGGAAGAGGGATTAAATTTGCCTTACCTCATCCCAGGAAGGGAGGTAGGGGCCTAGGTGGAACTAGGAGCCTTGGTGGAAGTTATAGGGAGGTAGATTATAGCTCAAGAAAAGAAAATACTTCCTAATAATTAAAACTGTCTGAAAATGGAATGGGATATCAGTGCCAGTTATGGCATCCATTATTAGAGATACTTAAACAAAGACAAGAAGACTACTTGTCAAAGATGTCATAAAGGAAAAATATGTGCTTTTTAGTACCTGGGAGTAGGTGACCACTAAGTTCCTCTATAACTCTAAAATTCTACTTTTAATATAGAAATCAATGATATTTTCTGATGGAGCAATGAAGTACAGTCCCTAGAAGGTTCTGTCATACTGCAGAGGTTTGGGGTACAGTTCGAATAAGAGAAGGGCTCATTCTCTCATAAGCTGTCAATTTGGTGATGGATTTCTGGCCATAGCAACATATTAAATGTTGACTTATTTGGTTTTTAAAGTTCCAACAGGTTATAGAGTTAACACATGTACCAGCATCATGGAAAATTTAAGCTATAAAAGTAAATGGTTTCTTTGTGGAGATGTAGAATGAAAATTAAAGCCCTTTGCCTTGGAGTAAGGAAGGCCAGAGTTCAAATCCCCAATCAGATGCTTATCAGCTGCATTACTCTGAACAGCTCCTGAACCTCCCTGAACTTCAGTTTCCTCATCTCTGAAAGGAAGATAATAATAGCACTTGCTACCCAAAGTTGTTGTAGAAATTAAATGTTTGTAAAAGCATTAAACATATGCACATACATACACACACTATATATATGAGGGTAGAAAAGAAGGAAACAAACATTAATTATCTACTATAGTACCAGGTACCATGCAAAGCATTTTACAAATATTGTCTTATTTGATATTTAAAATAATTTTAACTAGAAATATTATATAAATTAGTACCATATAGTTACATACATTAATAATTATTTATACATCATTGTGTAAATCCAAGTCTAGGTAATGAATGAAATTAGACTTCAGTTTTTTTTTTTTTAATAGCAATTGTAGTATAAATATGATTATCAATCCCTGAGTAAAAAGTCAGGATTATTTACCAAAATGGAAAGAAAGACAGATGATTGGTGCAGGATGATGGTTAAGCAGAGTATGGGTTGGTGGATTCTTGGGGCATGGATGGTTATAAAGACATGAGGCATATTTAAGGTAGTTATTTATCAATAAGTATTCAGTCACCTCTCTAGGGCTCATTCCATTGTTGAGAAAATTGTCTCCTCAAGGGAGATGGAGGGAGCCTCCATAAAACCTTTTGGCATTAGCCCCATTTGTGTTTCTGTTTGTAAAAAGTAGCGTCCTGAACTGGAGAAAGAAATGGCAAACCATTCCAGGATCTTTGCCAATAAAAACACCAATGGGGTCACAAAGAGTTGGACATGAGTGAAAACAACAAGGGAAAGACTAGAGGCCCCTGCCTCCATTCAAGAGACTTTTGAGGATAATCAAAGAGGTGATCAGTGATGACAGAGGAAATGAAAAAAATAAGAGTAATGCAAGAAAAATTCAAGAACTGGAATAAACAGTTTCATGGATTTTGATTGAATATATGATGGAGAGATAAGAGTAAAAAATACTGTAAAGTTTCATGCTTTGTTCATACAAATGATGGCAGTATTATTAAAATCAATAGGGAAGAGTTTATTTGTGAAGGAAGATAATAAGTTCAGTTTTGGAAATGCTAAGTTGGGTGCTTAGTAAGATGTCCAGGTGAAGATATTTAGCAGGTAGGTATAGACATCAAGGGAGAAAGGGGAGCAAGCATTTGTTAGCACCTTCTCTGTGCCAGGCATTTTACAAATATTATCTTCTTTGATCCTCACAGCAACCCTGGGAGGTAGATGCTTTTAATAACCTCATTTTACAGTAGAGGCAATGAGACAGGTAGAAGTTAAGTGATTTGCTCAAAGTCACACAAGATCACATGGCTAGTAAGTGTCTGAGGCTGGTTTTGAACTAAGAAATTTCTGATTCTAGACCCAGAATTCTAGCCACTGTGCAACCAGCTGCTTCAAAGGCTGAGACAGAAATATGAGCTTCATCCCTTGGGAAAAGGCCTGTGATTTCACTAACATAGGAAACTCCCAGGTAAAGAAATTCTACCCTGAAGAGAGATGGGCTTCTTCTTGGCAATTCAGTCTTAAAATGCTTCTAGAAAATGGAGAGGTTTACAAGACTTCTCCAAGATCACACAGACAATTTGTGTGAGTGGCAGCATGTGAATCTAGGTCTTCCAGGCCAACTCTTTCTCCTTTAGCCTACATGGCCTCCCTGTACATAGAGCTGAAATTATGCATTTTGGAATCTTCCCAGCTATCTCTCTGTCATCAATAGATCAGACACTTTCAAAAGAATGCTCTTTCCATGGCCTTCTCCACCCCACCCCTTCATAAACATCTTCATTAATGAGAGAACCATTTAAACTTTGATTTGTATACTTATTTGCCTTATAAGTGTCTGGAAGAGATACTTTCTTTATGGAGCTGCATTAAAATAATATAAGATGTAAATTGAATCCCATTAGAAGGAACTCAGAGAAAGAGAAATTTTTAAAGCTGTGAAACATGCCAAGAAATAGTTATTTTGACATCTAGGTGGATGGTTTTCAAGCCTGCCAAGGGAAAGAAATATTTCAAGAAACCAAAAGGAGATCTGAAGATGTTGTTTTTCCTTTCACTTTCATGTTTAGATAGGAGTCGTTCTATTTTCTAAAGTAAGAGCATGTAGGATCCCTTACAAAAATGCTGAGAATCAGACTTGACTTTTGGTCCTATATTTAAAAAGGTGCCCAGATAACCCGTATTGGCCTTAATATGATTTTAGCTACTTGTGTTTGAGGAGGAGCATCAGAGAATGAAGTATTTTATTCAATCCCTTGAGACATTGAAGTTCCTGGCTTGTCCTTAAAGGACTCAATTAACTGTCTGTTTCCAACTAGTCTACTATATACTTTTGTAAACAAAGTACTATGTAAATTCCATTATTGTTATTATCATTATTACTGTTGTTATTGTTGTTATAGTAAAGTCTCAAAACATTCAGTTCAAGACAATTATTTTGAAAGGCAGTATGGTGTAATGGATAGAAGACTGGCTTTGGAATCAGGAAGAATTGACTTCAAGTACTTCCTATGACACATTCTGTCTCTCTGAGTCTAGGCAAGTCACTTAACCTCTTTATACTACAGGTGGTTCTCTAAAACTATAAATGACACACAAGTTGTGAGTCTGCATTGGTAGAGGGAAATTCCATACCAGATAGTTTCTAGATTGGTGAAATCAGAGGTCCAAACTCTTCCCACACAACACTTAAACAATCTTTACTATTAAAAGTTCATATATTTTTAACATTATAAACTTATTTTAAAATGACTTTTAATTTCTCCTCTCTATATCCTGCTTTTTTGCAAACTCTGTCCCTCATCCCTATCCTCTGAGTTTCAGACCACTATAATATAGAATTTAGGAAATTTCTGCATAGTTCATATTGACAAACCATGCTCTAGAAAGAATCCAGCTTATTCTGCAATTGCTATCTCTCAGTTCTATGTAGCTTATGTATAAAAAAATCAGAAACATGAAACCAGTATGTGATGAAGACTTTATATGGGGAGAAAAGACCAATGTATGTGTCTAAACATATACATATATACATATACATATGCTTATATGCACATATATACAAACATGCATATACATATAAATACACGTGTGCATATACATATACCTATATGCATATTGCATAGACATGTAATACATATATACATAGGTTGGTATATAAGCATACATATTGAATGAAAAATATGTTGAGTCAATTTGGTGAATTCATATCAAATGGTGGAGCCCCTTGGCCTAGAATTTAAAAAATGATGTTTCCACTGATCTTAGTCTTAAGACAATCCATGGCAAAATGCACCTATCCTTCTGTAGTCTCACATCCTCTTTACCCATAGTAGGCAGGCCTGGCCTTGCTCAAATCTTATTTCCAGTTCAGGCTCAGATAACTCAGTCATTAATCTAAACTTCGTTTACCTTTTTTTTTTTTTGCTTTATTGAAGGGGAGAAGGCAGGGCAATTGGGGTTAAATGACTTGGCCAAAGTCACACGGCTAGTAAGTGTTAAGTGTCTGAGGCCAGATTTGAACTCAGGTCCTCCTGTCTCCAGGGCCGGTCCTCTATTCACTGTACCACCTGGATGCCCTACTTCTGTTGCATTATTACTATCATCATCATTATTCCAATAGCATCCTTCTCTTCTTCCTCCTCCTCATTGTTAATTAATGCATTAGCACATAGTTATATGTGTTATTTTATCAAGTATTATAGAAAATTTGTTAAAGAACTCCAAAGCTGGAAGGATCTTTAGAGGTCCAATTCTAAAACCCTGAATTATATTTATAATATTCCTGACAAATAGTTGTCTAGCTTCTACTTAAAGATTTTTCAGGAATGGAGAACTCACTGCTCCAAGGTAACTTATTCCATTTGTGAGCAGGTCTAATTGTTAGAAAATTCTTCCTTAGGTTGAACAAAAAAAAAAAAAAACTGCCTTTCTATAATGTCTTCCAATTGGTGGAGATATTTTCAATTCTCTTTGTTACCAGGACTAACCATAGAAGCAGCATATTTCATACAACTTTAGAATGACTACAAAGCACTTTACAAACATATACTCTCACTTGATTTCTACAACAGCTCTGTAAAATAGGAAGTGTATATATTATTATCTCCATTGAAAAACTAATAGAGCAAGCACAGAGGCATGTAGTAATGGACTCCCCAAAACCACATAGTTACTGGTGGCAGAGCTGGGACCTAAACTCAGATCTTCTGACCACTAGTCCCATGCTCTTTTCACCTTGACTGGCTGTTTGCCATCCAAAATATTGTCCTTGTCCTCAAAGGAGGTCTAGAGAAGGACTGACCTTTCTCTAGATGTTATCCCATGGTT
This sequence comes from Petaurus breviceps papuanus, assembly GCF_028583685.1. NCBI lineage: Eukaryota > Metazoa > Chordata > Mammalia > Diprotodontia > Petauridae > Petaurus > Petaurus breviceps. Next base: position 84,205,415 of record NW_027186304.1, read on the forward strand.
ACATGAGCTGATGTGCTAGCGTACAGTGCCAACTTCTATTTTTAGAGACCTTGCTCCTATATAATTGGAAATGATTTAATGACTGATTTTATTATGCGTGTGCCCTTAGGCTGTAAGAGAAAAGTACCATTTTTAAAGCCCCATAAAAAAGAAAACCAAGAACACAGATGAGCCCACATAACAAAATGAAGCCTTCATATGATAAGCAGCCTAGCAACCATGACAAAAGTGGAGACAACAAGGGGAAAACTATGGAACAGAAAGGGATAAGGAGATACATAGTCACTAGGAAAATGGAGCTGAAATTATGGGATTAAGTAACAGCAATATAAAGGAACAACAGTATTAGAGAACAGTTGAGCAAATTTCATTATATCGATGAAGTAAAATATCATATTTCCCCTGGGATAAAACAACCAGCACAAATCTGGATGCAAAAAAAGGAGGAGGTGGAGGATTAAAAATAGTAAGTATGAAGAATACAAAGATAGTATTTGTAGGAAGAGTAATGGGAAGTGAGGGAGTGTTGAAAGCTGGCTCAGAATTGTGTACACTGACTTATTTTCTCTTGGTCTAGACTTCCTATTACATTGTTGTAGGGAACTCACCAAGAAAAGTCATGATGAGCTGGGTTCAAGTTCCACCTCTGATATATACTGATTCTGTAACTCTGGGCAAGTTACTGAGATGCTCTTTTTTTACCCATGAAACATTCTAAAGCTGTGAGTCATGGAGACACTGAAGATGTGATTTGGTAGAGAAAATTTTTCTCCCCACCATGTCCATTCTTGCCTATGCTTCTTCCATCATACACTTTGTCTGCCATTATGTAAAAACAGTAAAGGTAATGATAACAATAGAGCAGCATCATGGCATGGTGGACAGTGTTGGAGTCCAAAAGGCAATTCTTTAACATTACAAACTGCTGATGAAATGGGATCTGCAACAATGGAGGGATGTCCACATGGGGAGATGCTCACAGTAATGAAATTATATTTAAAAAACAGTAACAAAATTAGGAAAAAATAAATGCAAGGAGGAAAAATGTTTAGAAGAGGACTGTGAAAAAAAGGTGGCAGGATTTATTATATCCTTTAAGTTAATACACATTCCTTTAAAAAAAACTTTAAGTAAGGGAGTCATCTCCTTAAAATGCAATCTTTTTAAAAATTTTGCTTGTTAATTTCAATTTTTCTTTACACTTAGTTATAAGTTTAGAAATAAATATTTTACAAGAAAATTATGAGATTGAATAGAAAAATGTGAATAGAAAAGGACAATGAGAATCAAGAAAGCCTAACAGGAGCTTATCTCTCAAGTTTATCTCAAATGCCTTGTTCTGTTTTAACAATGCCTTACTTTTGTATAATACTTCATAGTTTTCAAAGCACTTTCACAACTCTTACCTTATTCTATCATCTCAACATGTCTTGAAAGTAGACCAGTCATGTATTATTTTATAGATGAGAAAACTCAGCCTCAGAAAGGCTAACGGACTTATTTCGGCTTTTATCACTTTTTATCACTTTTTTATCACCTTTGCCAAATGGCAAAACAAGGACTAGAGCAAAGACTTTCCAATTTCAAACCCAGTGTCCTTTGATGCTTTTTGTGACGTTTTCCTCTTTTTTTGGTAAGGTTAAAATGCTTCCTTATATTCATCAGCACACAAAAGAGTGCTTAATGTATAGTACACATTTAATAGATATTTGTCAGATTGAATTAAGTTGCACAATTTGAAAAGATCTTACCAATGAATACATCTTTTTTGTTTTCTAAAAGATTTCATTGTGGTTGCATAGTGCTATATTTCTTTTAGAGGTATAAGGATTAGCTCTTAAGCCTGTCAGATAAAACTCAATTAAGCCTATGATTGCATAGCCAATAACCATGAATCACAGAATAATAGAGTCTCTGATTTGGAAGGCAATGTAGAGGTCATCTGGTCCAACCTATGCGTGGACACTATTTCTTTTAGATTTGCAACAAGTATCATTATCCAACCTTTACTTAGAGACCTCCAGTGAGTGGTAACCAACTGCTTCCCCATTAAGTCCACTCTGCATTGGATACCTTTAATTGTTAGGAACTTTTTCCTTACGTAAAACCAAAGGGTACCTCTGTGTAACTTCCAAGTTTTTACTCTGTGTTCTGTCCTTTGGGACTGAGAAGATGAAGTCCAATTCCTCTTCCATACGATAGCCCTGCAAACACTTGAAGGTAGGACTGGCCATTTCGGTTGTGTTTGACTCTTAATGACCCCATCTGGGGTTTTCTTGGCAGATATATGGGAATGGCTTGCCATTTCCTTCTCCTGCTTATTTTTAGAGATGAGGAAACTGAAGCAAATAGGGTGAAGTGACTTGCCCAAGGTAAAATAATTAGTGTCTGAAGCCAAATTTGAACCCTAGAAGATGAGTCTTCCTGACTCCAGGCCCAGCACTATATCCATTGTGCCACCTAGCTGCCTGAAGGCAGCTTTCACAATCCCTTTAATTCTCCTTCTCTCCAGGCTAAATATTCCCAATTCCTTCAGCATATCTTCACATAAAATAGTGTACTTTCATCAAGCCTCTGTTTGGCTATTAGATAATTACAGAAGCCCAGACCCAAACCAAAATTGCTTTGTGTTGGTGTTGAGTATATTTGGTATATATTTACATGTACATGTCTCTCTTGTTTGAAATTAGCTTCCCTGAGCTTCTTAAGGGCAGAGACTGCTTAATTTTTTTTCTCTGCATTCCCAGTTACTTACACATTACCAGAATGATAAGTGCTTGTTGATGGATTGATTGTTTGGTCTTTAGTGGCTGAGACTTGTACTTTTCCATCCCCCCAAAGCATAGTAAAGAGAATTGAGAGATAGTAAATAGCAGTGTGTATTTATACAGCAACATTCACCAGCCAGTGCCCCAGGATAGGTTAGAGTAGTTTGATTTTCTTGGCTAAAGCTCCAACATATAAACAGGTTAAGGAACCTCATGATCACTAAGTAAATGAATGGCAAAGTCAAAAATAGAAGCCAGTATTCCCTAACCCCTGGATGTGATTCTGAATAAATATTCTCACGTCCTTTCTCTACGATAGAAAGCTTGGCAGGAGTCAGGACTGCCTGGCAGCAAACAGTAAATCTTCCATGTCGGAAAACATTTCTTGGTTTCTCAAAACTATCATAGAAGAATGGGTTTTCTTGTAAATGATGGCTTCTCCCCTTCTAGAACCCCAAACTACCTACTAAAAGGAGAAAAGCTTGAACTAGCTCTCTATGTAGATGGCAAGTTTTCACTTCTTGAAGAAATTTTGCCATCTGCATATTTAATTGTCTGGATATTTGTAAATACTATTCTGTAAAAGGTAGATGAGGCAATGGGATAGTAAAAACCAAGTTAGCACATTTTCCAGGGCAGGAAATTAATGGTAATGCAAAATCAATTAAATTTCAGATACAGACAGTGCTATTCAGTTTGTTTGAAAAGTAATTCATTTGGGTGACTAAGTGGTGCAGTGAGTAAAGCGCCGGCTCCAGAGTTGGGAGGACCCAAGTTCAGTTCTGGCCCCAGACACTTAACACCCACACAAAAATACTAGCCGTGTAACCTTGGGCAAGTTACTTAACCCTAATTGCCCTCCAAGAGGCAAAAAAGAATAGGAAAATAATTCATTTATGTGAAGTTCTTTGGTGATGTCCACAGTAATATACCAGTAATAAATAGATTTGAATCCAAGTACATAGTTTTGGTATAGTGGAAAGAATTTTGGAGTTGGAGAGAGGACCTGGGTTTGAATACTCCCTCTACCATTTAATCCCTGTGTGTCTTTCTGTGAGGTCACTCAATCTCTCTAGGCTTTAATTTCTTCATCTAAACAATGAGAGAATTGGATCAGAAGGCCTCTAATATTTCTTCTAGCTCTAAGTCTGTCAACCAGTGTTTTGGAGATATGGGAACCAAAAAGGTAACTTTAAAGTTGTCCCTTAAATGGCAATAGAGTAATTCTTTGCCTTACTGGATAGGAGAATACTGCTCTGAAAACTCTCTCTCTCTACTGCTTTAAATAAGACTTCCAGCAATTAGTCTAGTGATCTGCAATGCATTTTGAATTATAATTTTATTTTTGCCTAAATATTTTTAAAATCACCTAATAAATTTAGAATATTATGTTTCACATTTCACAAACTGCCTTTTTCAGAGAATCTAAAAATGACTGCTAACCTCAAACTTGAGTGATACATAAACACATTATCAGTCTCCCAAAAGTCTTTGAGGCTTAAAACTACACACACTTTTTTTTGTCACATTATATACTCAGCTTACACCCAATATTTCCCTAATAGCCAGAGTACTATGGATTGAGAAGATTTATCTGAATTTTATTAAATGATCTGAAAAGTGTATATCAACTGTCCTATATTTATATGTGTTATGGTGTATGTGGGGAAAAAAGAGAGACAGAGACAGGGAGAAAGAGAGAGATGGAGGGGGGAAGAGAAAAGGGGGGAAGAGGGAGAGGGAGGGAGAGAGAGAGGGGGAGG
>NW_027186304.1:84210045-84237708 GCF_028583685.1 Petaurus breviceps papuanus
GAGAGAGAGAGAGAGAGAGAGAGAGAGAGAGAGAGAGAGAGAGAGAACCAGAGACAGACAGAACCAGAGACAGACAGAACCAGAGACAGACAGAACCAGAGACAGAGACTATGTATATCATTATAGACAGGGTATTCTAGAATTCCTAGTGCTGTTTTAAGCTATTTAAGCTTTTACCAATCTGCCAAAAGAGTCCATCACACACACACACACACACACACACATTAAAACCCCAGGATCTAGAATTTCCTACTGTAGTTTTGGTTGGTAGAGGTCATATTAGCTGACCTTTTACAAAAATATCAATTATATAGAGGAAGTTTAAGTAGCTTAAAACAGCAGTAGAACTTTTGGGACACCTTGTGTCCCAATTATTTGTATATATGGGGGAGGAGATGGGTGTATGTATATGTGTGCTAGGATGGGAGGGGGGAAGATAGAGACAGAAAGAAATGGGGAGGAGAGAGGAAAAGTAAAGGGAGAGAGAATCACATATCATAATAGAAAGATGGCCAAGGAGCCAGGTTTAAATCCTGCCTCTGACACAACTTATAACCCTAAGCAAGTTATTTGACCTCTCAATGCTCCTAAGCAATTCCCTAAGATTTTAAGTCATAGAGAAGGTGCTCACCTGCACTAGTAGAGGGATTTTCCTCCATTGGAAGGGAGTTCCCTATAGCAATAAAATCACAGGTCATTTCTCTCTATAGGTAGAGATGTGCCCGTGTTTGTATATGTATATGTGTATATATATATATATATATATATATATATATATATGTATATATATATGTATATGTATGTATGCATTAGACTATGCCAGCACACTACAAGATCTAATAGACCTAACAAGATGAAATGACTTTGGGTATTGTCTGGTAACAATCCATGATTACAATCCTGGTAACATCCACTGTATGAGGACCAGCCTTGCAATTTTTAAAAGCTCGTTGCCAGGATTGTTAGCTTCCAGGTGATAGCTTCATTATGGGGGGGGGGTGCCTGTTTTTGGTTTTGCTTTTTTACTCAGACTTATACTATCATAGAAGTAATTTTAGGGATAGTCCTAAATCATATGAGTGAAAATATTTGAGTTACAAATGGAAGTGAATAAGAAATAAATAGAATCTGCAAAGTGCTGATTTCAGTATATTCCATGTAGTTGATGTTTGGGAAAAGGTAAGCTACTATAGTCTCTCTACCAGTCAAAGTTGCAGTAGGAAATTATAGATCGGGGGTCTTAGATTTGTGTCATAGAATCTTTTGGCAGGTGGATAAAATCTATAGACTCTCTTCTCAGAAGAATGTTCTAAACGCATAAAAGAAAATATATAGTATTAAAAAGGAAACCAATTATGGTGAGATAAAGTTATCAGTTTTATTGTTAATTGAGGGACTCAAGGCTAAGAATCTTTGCAATGGAAAAATTTGTGGTAGAGTTAGAAAATGACTTCAAAAATATGTTGCTAAATTTGATTCATTACTATCAGCTATATTGAAAGGCTTCACATTGTTCAAGGATTTTTATATAATATGCCCTTTTCCATTATTATCCTTTTTTAATCTACAGATCCATTATATGGCATGGAACTATTTCTGCTGTGTTTTGTTTTTCTCCTTCCTAAGGTGACACATCATTCTTCCTTACACTTAGCAAAAAAGAGTCCTCTTGCTTTGGTTTAAATAAATCTTTTTCCCTTTAAATCTTTTGTATTTTACAGTGGTTTGCACAACACATAAATATTCTAATTTCTTCTCTTTCCTATTGCCTCCAGATTCATTTACCTTTGATTTCAAGGGTTGTGGTTTCTATTTCTAGTTTGATATTGCTGAGGGATACTGTCTTAAACCCCTTAGAGATGTAGTTGAAATACAACACTTCTGCTTAATGATTTGGACTTCATGTAACCTGTAATGGGAGATAGAAAGATGAGATAGGCACCTCATAGCACTATTTCACACTAAGCCAATGTAGCCAGGGGTGGAACAGCAAAAGAGACAAAATGCTCAGATCCTGATTGAAGACTTTGATGACCCCTTTGTACTCTCAGTGATCCTCTTAAACACACTTGAACTTTTCATCTCTGTGGTGATTTATAAAATCCTAAAGATGATGATATAATGTAATTGCCAATTAATAAGAGCAACCTGGGATGACTAAATTATAGGCATTTCAGCAAATTACAGTTGAAGGAATAACAGCTGCCTTTCTCAGAACAGATGGTCCTCCTGGTGATAACAGGTCTCATCTTGATTAGTTCGAAAGGTAGAGCAGGTTTGAGCTGCCTAAATGTCTCAATAAGGTATTACTTCTAAAGAATATTCCAGCATTCCATCCCTATTTAATTTAACCTGAGTTTAATTCAATTCAACAATCATTTATTAAGTATCGATTATATGTCAGGAAGTATTCTAGTTGCTGCAGATAGGAAGAAAAAAAATGAAGCCATTCCTGCCCTCAGAGAACTTACATTCTACTTGAGAAACAACATGTGGATGGATAAGTAAATACAAAGTAATTTCTACAGGGGGAAGAAGATGAGAAGCACTCATGAGCAGCATCAGGAAAGGCTTATAGAAGGTAAACTTGAGTTGAATCTGGAAGGGAACTAAGGGTACCCAAGAGGAAAAGGTAAGTAGGGGCTTTATTCTAGGCATGGGGAACAACCTACACAAAAGCACAGAGATAAGAGAGGGAGGAGAGAAAATAACACCGTTTGGCTAGAATGTAGCATAAGGTATACGAAAAGGAATTGTGTGCAATCAACTAGAAAAGACAAGTTGGAGTCTTATTGGGAAGGGCGTTAAATATCAGACAGGAGAATTTGTACTTTCTCTGAGAAATAATGGGAAACTGCTGAAGTATCTTGAGTGGTCAGAGGTATGTTTTAGGAATATCAGTTTGACATCTTTGTAAAGGATGAATTGGAGAAGGGTGGGGCTGATTGTAGGCAGACCTCAAAATATAAAATGTTTTGTGAATCTATGTGTCAACCAGAGACAATAGAAAATTTTGAATAAATGGGAACTTGTGACTGCTTTATTAACTTTATAATCCATCCATTTTTTCTGTCTACACAAAGTCATTCAACTTTAACTTTTTGGTTCCCTTGTATGGCACCCCAGACAATCTACCAATGTAGGAACCTCCCAAGAACTTTCCAATTTGCTATTTTTGTGGTATAATCTCTTTTTCACTATTATTTTCCTATTGTATCCATCATGTCCTCCCTAGCTTCCATTCTCTCTTCCTAATTTTCTGATCACGTATCAAGTCAAGAATATTTTCAATTATCTTTCTATGATGTCATTATGCTATAAGAGTGAGAGGACACATGGCAAGAGTCATGTCTCTGAGTATCTATTGAGATTGAAAGTAAAGGAAAGAAGGTGTATGTATTATAAAAGTGGATATTTGTAGGAATTTATTTTGGAACAAGAGTTGTTATGTTTGTAGATGTGTATTGTGTGCATGTATTCTGGGACTCATAAGTGGTTCTCAAATTGGGGTGTACAAGTTGTTTTTGCTTCCTGTCTTTCCCTTTGTGGATTAATTGTTCTAATTTACCTGGCACTATTCCTATCCTCACTAAAAATTGGCCTTTGTGAGGAAGTTGAATTGTTCTGGGTTTTTTTCTTTATTTTCTGCTTGAAGGACTTTGGGTTTCCTGGCAAGGGACAGATATTTCCCTTTCCCACTAGGTCTGACTCCTTCACAGCAACATCAACGGTATGATATGAAATATTGAGTCAGCCAATGAAATGTCAGTTCTGAGACTGATCCTGAACTAATGGAAATCCTGTGAGTCACAAAATTAGCATGCCGGAGATCAAGTCATAGCCCATCTGGATAAACAACAAAGCCCAATAAATTAAAGCTTTTTGAGATAATAATATATATAATTATGTTTGAGAGAATATTAATACTATTAACTATATATGAATTATTTCGATCATTCAACAACCATTTATTAAGCAGCTACTATGTGCTAGACATTATGCTAAGAGCTGAAAATAATTAAGGAGCAGATTATATCTACTCTCTGATCAGTGATGTCAAACTCAAATAGAAATGGATACCTATACCACATATTGACTTAGAAAACCAAAAATTAACATTATCTTTGTTTTATTGTATTTATATTTTGTTAAACATTTCCCAGTTACATTTTAATTGGGCCACACTCAAGAGTTTTGCAGGAAATTCGACATTTTTGTTCTGGTTCATTCAAAACTCTGACATCAGTTCTTTAGTCAAGAAAGAGTGTTGATTGAATTACCCAAATAATTCAGGGGCAACTCATGTAAAAAGAGGTTGATTTTTTTTCTTATAGAAGTTGGTAGCAATGGAGATCTGGCGACAGAATAAACTGGCAGATCTGGAAGGACTGGACTTTGCCAAGTTTCCTTGTAGTCATTTTCCAGGAAAATTTCAATTTTATCATTCTTTCTGGAGACATAGCCAAAGTCTCTGCTGTTAATCAGGAAATATTACATATGATATGAGAGAGACAGAGAGAGACAGAGAGACAGAGACAGAGAGAGACAGAGACAGAGAGAGACAGAGACAGAGAGAGAGACAGAGGGACAGAGAGAGAGAGAGAGAGAGAGAGAGAGAGAGAGAGAGAGAGAGAGACAGAGAGAAAGTTTCATTTTAATCTCCCAAAATAGAACATTTATATTTACTGTATGGCAACCAAGTGGTTTGTAGGAGACTGATGCTACTGGGATATATACAACACAACATTTGGTGTCAAAATTGACATTTATTTTTCCAAACCTGGAATTATCAAGTCAGGAGACTGTGAGAAACATTAGAAGAATCTTCTCTCTTGAGCTCTGCAGTGTTCATTCAGAAAACTTAAACAGAAAGAGGGCATGAAGCTGAAGAGTAGAAGGGGGAGGGGGAATCAGCCTAATAACATATTTTTCCTTTCATTGAAAAAGTTAGACTCTCTTCTCTAAGCATAAAAATGTCATATTTCATTATTCCACAATCATAACTGAAAGATCATTATATTTACAAGGATTCCTATTCCTCTTTATAACCCATTTAGCCAACAGTTGAATAAAGCCATTACTTCAATAAGTAAACAATTTGGTACTCAAAGATTGGAAGAAACTCCTTGGCCAGGGAAGCAATAAGTGTTTTTTCTTTGGGTAAGTCTTTTAAAAGTTGCATTTTGATTAAGGTGGTGTAGGGAGACAAAAACAGTGTGAAGTGGAATTATGGATTGAAAGTATTTATCATCCTCATTAAATCCCCACTGTTAAAGATTACTTAACATTAAAATCCACAGAGCCTTTTTGCTCCCTGAAGTCAATGAAGGCCTCTCGAAGGCACACAAATCAGCGATAAAAGGCAATGCAGGATCTTGGCTAGAGGCCCAGACATGGTTCATCCATATAAATTTTACTGGATAATCTTCATCAATTCCATGCACCTTTTGCAAAAATTGTTTTGTCACTTGGACAATAGATTTTTATCCATCCTGTCTGGTCATCCCTGGAGGAAAAATATGGCTTGTTTCAAACAAATCATCAAAAAACCCAAAAAACAAAAACCCTGTAATAGAAACATGTTCCTCATTTTTTTTTTTAAGATAAGAAGCAAATGATCAGAAATACATCCTAATTAAATATTATTAAGCAGAAGTCTCTGACCTAGGTGAAAAGTTGACACTGACCTTCTGGAGTAAAAGAGACTTCAGTTCAATGCCTAGGAAAATGTTTTGCACATGGTAGATGGTAAATCTGTGTTAGTCAACCTGAGCAAATGAGCTCTTTCCAACCTTTAATTTAAATTATTTCTGAGATGTTTAAGTATAGAGGACAAGGGAAAGTCTCTAAAAGAAAGAGAAAGTCTGAGAGTAAAACTGGTTTCTTAATATCAAAGAAAAAGCAGAGGGGAGAGCCAGCTTGGTACAAGGTATAGTGCTTTGAATTAGGAGGTGGACAGAGATAAGTATGAAAAGTATCTTAGATACTTATTCATTATGTAAGTCTGGACAATGACACTAACCTCTCTCATCTGTATTATGAAAAAGGTCGGATGCAATGGCCAAGAAGGTTGCAATGTCATATGAAAAATAAAAGCGTATTGACTAGGAGATAGATGATGGGAAAACTAGAATTCCTTTCCATGACTCAAGCAGTCTCTAAAATTTTTCAGGGTCACACAACTAGGATGTATCAAAGATAGAAGTTAAATCTAGTTATTCCTTTCTTTTAGGCCAACATTCTACCCATTAAACCACACTGCCTCTCTTTAGTATAAAACAGGTAGTCTTAAGATATTGAGGGCAAAAACCATATATTCTACATCTTTATTCTCCACAGTGCCTAGCACAGTGTTAAATGCACAGTACATGTAATTATAGATTAAGGTGGATTTAATTTTGATGAGAAGCAGCATGGGATAATGACTCAAATGATGGACCAAGAATTGAGAAACCCTGGTCTCAAGTTCCCTCTTTGATGCTTACTAGCATATGACTGTGAGAAAGTCATTTAATGACTTCAGTTTCCTCATCTGTAAAATGAGAAAAGTAATACTTATCTTCTGGGAGTTGTTGTGACACTAAAATAAATATATATGTAAAGATCTTGGCATATTTTAAAGCATTATATAAATATATTGTTAATGCTAAACCTCAAAGTTATTCTTAAAATGTAAAAAAAAATAATAAATTTAAAATGCTAATGTCATATGGGTATAGGTACATTTTCTAAAGTAAGGCACAAACAAGGGACAGATAATAAAGGTCTCATTAATGATCTTGGCCTTGCCTTACTCTTCAGACTATTTTCTTTAATAAGCAATATCATGGGGATACCAATGATAATGATGAATGATGATAATTTTTTGACCTCCCTCAAATAGATTATTCTTTGAATTCTCCTTCCTCAGTTGAATTTTACCTTCTGGCTAATCATCATATTATGACCACAGTGACTGAAGAATTATAAATTTGTTTTTAATTCCATATGAGTGCGACAAATAGAGAAGAGTTATGTCCTTATTTTATTTTTTTTTTTTTTAAAGCAATTGGGGTTAAGTAACTTGCTCAAGGTTACACGGCCAGTTATTTCTGGGTGTGGTGCTGAGCGTCTGAGCCCAGGATTCGATCTCCAGGTCGTCCTAACACTGGAACTGGTGCTCTTACTCGCTGAGCCACCTGGCCGCCCCTAAGCAATTGGGGTTAAGTAACTTGATCAAGGTTACATGGCCAGATGTTTCTGGGTGGGTGCTAAGCGTCTGAGCCCGGGATTCAATCTCCAGGTCTTCTCAACACTGGAGGCGGTGCTCTTACTTGCTGTGCTACCTGGCCGCCCCCCTTATTTTATTTTTTGTTGCTAGTTTGGAAGAACTAAGAGTCAAAAGCATACTTACACAGATCCCCTGGCAAAATGGTAAGAACTATTTTCTTTAAAATAAAAAAATATGGAAGAGTTAATTTATTCTTAGCAGATTTCACTAAGGACCCTAATGTATGCAGGCATCTGGTTGATCAGCCTAGGTAATCTGCCATAGCTAATACTGAATGAATGAATGAATGAATGAATGAATGAATGAATGAATGAGAAAGCATTTTTAAACACTTACTATATTCCAAGCACTATGCTAAATTCTGGGGGATGCAAATATAAAAGCAAAAAATAATGCAGGTTTTAGGTGTCAATGCTAATCAAGATCTAAAAATAATTACATATATTAAGGTGTGAGTATAAAGGACTGGCTAGTTTCATCTGCAGTTTGTTTAATCAGTATCATTGCTTACTAGTTACATCTTGTGTGTATTGGAGGTCTATGATTTTATCCATGTGAGTATCTCTTCCCCACAGAAGCAAATGAAAATCTCCTCCCTCAGTGCAATGGTTGGGGAAAAAATTCCCTGATGGCAAGTCCTCTGTTGAGGGACCTCATGGTTTTTATATGCTCAATGAAAATGTGTTGCTTCTCAGGCATCTGGGCAATTGTTTAAATTGTTTAGCCTTTTTTCTTTAGGATTATAGATCTAGAAATGGAACATAGACCATCTAGTATAACCCTTTCACTTTAGTATTGAAAAAGCTGAGCTCCATGGGGGAGGAAAAGTGATTTTGAAACTAGATCATCTAAATCCAGGACCAATGCTCTTTCTAGAAACACTCTACATTAAACCCTGAGCATCCAACCATTCTCCATTTATTTTACATATTTTAGACACAACAAAAGGCCAGATGACAGAGTGAGTATAACTCAACAAGACTGTCACTGGGGGGGACGAGATGAGAAGTAGGGGGGAGAATAACATCATCTTAATACTTTTAAAAAATCACTCATAATTCTTTTATGAAGGGAAAAATAGCATCCCTGGTTTACGACAATTGAGGCGTCTGCAGTAAACTAATGCAATAATGATGTAGGCTTCATAATGACTTCGTGATCTTAACAAATCAGAGATTCCTGGAATTGGTTGTATGTTCTACGTGCATAAAACCTCCCCTCTTCTCCCCCACCCCGATTTTCTCTGAGGCCTCCAGTAATGGAGATTTTTGTAGTTGTTAAGTCACTTAGTCGTGTCTGACTCTTTGTGACCCCATTTCTGTGGGATTTCTTGGCAAAGATACTAGAATAATTCCTTTTCCAGGGTCCCCAGTTTACAGTTAAGGAGATGGAAGTGAATAGAAGTTAAGTGACTTGCCTAGGGTCACAGCTAGTAAGTGTCTGTGTCTGGATTTGAATTTGGGACCTCCTGACTCCAGACCCAGCATTACATCCACTTCACCACCTAGCATCTTGTAATGGTGATAAGCCTGCCTTTATTGTATATAAGAAGAAAGACCATCTGAGTCAAATTTCCTCATGTCGATCTGGAGGGTCTCTGTCTAGATGGAATGATATCCTAGGACTCAGACATTTGGGTATGACCAACAGACAAAATCAAATCCTTCATGACTAATCAGGAGTAAATGCACTTTGGGAAGGAAGGTCACCAGCCTTTTTTCTCACTGTGAATGATGACATCCTGGAGGTTATTGTAGCTGAGATTACTCTTAGGGATGAAGACAGTCTGGCATTAGTCTAAAATTTCATTGATTGAGAGCTGGAATGGACCTCAGAGGGCATCTGATCCAATCCTGCCATTTTATAGAAAAAGAATTGAAGCTAGAGAGTTTCTGAATTTCCTAAAATCATACAGGTAGTAAGTGAAAAAGATGGTACTTGAATCCAAGTCCTCTGACCCCAAACCCAGTGTTTTTTCACTACTGTGTTTTGTGCAATATTTACCTGTGCCTAATGAAAAAATAATGTGTAGATACTTGTTCCTCAAAAAAAGCACTGATGTATCCCCCTCCTTTTCCTCTTCTTAGGTCTTTAATAGAACAACCACTCTGTATAAAAGGCAGTCTCTGTATCATCACCAAATTAGAGCTCCAGAGTTTGATATTCCTTACATCCTCTCCCAAAAGTTGACTGCATTTTTTAGAGCAAGTGTCATTCCGGAATGACCATGAATCCCTCATTCTCAATGGTATTTCTGAGCCAGAAAATAAAAGTCCTTAAACCTCATACCAATCATTCCCAAAACTGGATTTAGGAAAGTCTAATATCTTGCAAATATTCTCAAAAGATGTTATTGAAGTCCAATTAATTTAGGTTTAACTCGTTTTAACAAAGAAATAAGTCCATGACATTTTAAAGATTAGGGACAGCTAGGTGGCACAGTGAAAAGAGAACCAACCCTGGAGTCAGGAATACCTGAGTTCAAATCTGGCCTCAGACACTAATTTTGTGACCCTAGGCAAGTCACTTAATCCTGATTGCCACAACAACAACAAAAAAGATTAGTTTAAGTGGTGTGTGTGTGTGTGTGTGTGTAGGTGATTACATGCCAGTGGTGTGGGAGGAGATGAAACAAACTAAAAGGTTTGAAATCACTGCTGTATATAATTGATAAGTAAGGATCTCTTCAGTGATTTATAGACTGTCACCTCTTCAACAAAAACCATCAGTTTAACCCTAAGTTAAACTTCTCTCTCAAGACCAGCACCTTCTCTTTGTTAGTTGTTTTTGTATTTATTCTGTATATGACTTGTTTCATATATGTGTATGTTGTGTACTGTCTCCTTCACTAGATTGTGAGCTCCTTGAGAGCAGGTATGGTCTTTGGCCTCTTTTTATATCCCTAGTACTTTGAACAGTACCTAGCACATAGAAGATAATAAGTATTTAATATATCAATCAATATCTAGTGATTGTGAAAGGTGGGGAAGGGCAGGTGACTTGTTGGTTCTTGTATTATTGTAAAGAGATTTCTAATCAGAAATAAACAATTTCCCAACTTGGTATTGGGCTAGAAGACATACAATGTTTTGAGTTATAATTTATCTGGGATAGTAGCATTAAAGTCCCTTTCCCCACCCAGAAAAAGGAAGCAGCTTATTTTACAACTGTCTAATGTCATTATCATGCAGTGCAATAGTAATGTGCATGTCTGACCCCACTCTTCTACTGAAAGCTCCAAGAGGGCAAGGACCGTGGCTTATCTAAGCATCATGCCCACATGTTTCCTTCAGTGCTTGGCATAGTACATACAATAAGTACTTAATAAAGATTGGATGAATGGATGAGTTGGTGGCTCATAAAGTAGATGGTACACTTTTTTCTATCCCTTGGCACAAAAGGTTGTCCAGTAATGGTTGAGAGAGAAGAACCTTGCTTCTTTCTATGATAACATTTCCTTTGCTAGCCATAGAATTCTTGGGAGTTTACTAACCAAATACTGATGTCTTCAAAATAGCTCAGCAGAATCCTCTTTAAGAACAGCCTGATGATTGGTCAGAAAGGTTGCATCGCATAATGGAATGAGCACTGGACTAGGAGTCAGATGAACTGGGTTTGAATCATTCCTAAGAAACTTACTGGCTATTTTGTCATGATTTATTCCCTTGTCCTCAGTTTTGCCATCTGTAAATGAGGAGATGATATCAATATTTGAACTGCCTACTTCACAGAGTTGTGAAGAAAGTGTTTTGCAAATTTTAATCAATGTGGGTAATTACTGCAGGGTGCTCTGTTACTAATGCATAGAATCTCTTGAGTTGGAGGAGACCTAAGAGTCCACCTAGTCTAATCTATACCTTGCAAAAAAAACCCAATATACAACAAATGAGACAAATGGTCACCTGCTTTATTCAAAGACCTGCAGTGAAAGAAAAGTCTTTACTTCTTAAGACAACCTTTTCCATTTTTAATAACTTTAATGGATGTTTTTTTCCTTTATGTTTAACCTAAATTTGACTCCTTGCAACTCTAGCCTAGTTATACCCCTTCAGTCCAAGAAAATCAAGTCTAAACCTATTGCCATGGAAGAGCCCTTCAAATATTTAGAGAAAATTATCATGTTTCACAAAGTCTTTTCTTTTCTCAGGCTAATAATTGCCAGTTCTTTGAACTGATATCCATATGATATGAATTTAAAGTCTTTTATCATCACTATTGACCTTTTTTATGCCCTCTCCATTTTATCAATATCCTTCTTAAAAATCTGGTTCCCAGAAGTAGATACAATCACGATATGATCTAACCAGTACACTGGAACTGTCCCTCCCTTAGTCCTGAAAACTGTTTACTCTCTCAAAGGACTCTAACATTATATTCATTTTTTTTGGCTGCTATATCATGCTGTTGACTCACATTGAGCTTTCAGTCCAGTAAAACCCCCAGAAATCATACCAAGAACACTATTACCATCCTGGAACAATTTCTAGATGTGGTGCAGTATCATATAGAATGACTTAGAAAGATTGTTATTCTGAGCACTGAATGAAATTAAAGAGGAGAAAATTGGGTTTGAAAGAAAGAAGAGTAATTCAGGAATTGGCTTCACATTTTTAAGCTTAGTTAGAAAGTTGTTGTTGTTGATGTTTTCTGAGAAGGGAATCATTACATTGGCTTCTTCTCAAAAGGAGCATGCATATGATGTCTGTTTAGCAATATTGTCAGAACTGTTTAGACCTCCATAAAAATCTGTTGTCTTCATCTCTAACGGCAAAAGGAAAACTAAAGAAAATTGATGATGACTTTATAAACCATCAGACAATGTGGAGGGTTAGTGCTTATTAGCCAAAAATAACCAGATAAGTATCTAGAAGCTAATTGTGCTCTATTAAAAACTAGAGTGTTTAAAGTTGTTTGTTGGTCTACCTCAACAAACTGCAGTCAGCTTTGTCCATATCAGTTTGATTAGTTGTTTCATCATCATTAATATTGAATTTCCAGGATCAGAGATACAATTAAAGAGAAGAGTTAAACAATGTTTAATTCCATGAAAAGATCAGATGGGGTAATGAAAAATTGGAGGTTCCCTTCTGAAACTGATATTGTAATGAAACACAGTTAAGGACTGAACTTTGATCTTCTATCCTACCATTTGGCATTCAATTAACACTTTAAATTTAGTCATTAAGTAGTCCTTCTTTTAAATATGCTTATTCTTATGAATTATATCTTTCATCTAATCAATAGGAAATCTATTGGCTTACTATCCACCTCTGCAAAATTATTTAAAGTTCAAACTCATTATACTTAGGGCACTAATTTCCTCTGCCAGTGTGCTGGCTAGAACTCTTGCATCCTTGGGTTTCATTTTAGCCAAAGAATTTCTTGAAATAATCTTGAAAGTCACAGTTTTTTGGACAGCACAGAGCTACCTACACCTATTGTTTTATATAAAACAAGAGCTACAACATGGGATAATGGATGGGAACCAGGCTTGAGGCTAAGAAGATCTGAGTTCAAGTCTTGCTTCTGACACATGCTATGTGAGCATGGGCAAGTGAATGATTGTCTCAGTGCTATAGGGTCTGAGCTAAAATGATGTCACAGAGAAGGTGCCAACCTACATTGGTAAAAGAAGTTTCTTAGAAGGAACCTCAACCCCAGTGAAACCACAAGCCAAGTCCCTATACCCTATCATATAATGGCAGCAGATGGTACAGTGTCTAGAGCCCTGGACCTGGAGTCAGGAAGATTTGAGTTCAGATTTGACCCTAGACTCTTACTAGCTGTATGGTCTTGGGCAAGTCATTTAACCTCTGCCTGTATCAATTTCCTCATTTATAATACTAGCACCTTCCTTACAGTTTTGTTGTGAGAATCAATTCATATAATAGGTCTAAAGTGGTTTTTAACTTTAAACTGCTTTATAAATTGTGGGCATTATTGTGTATTTTAGCTTAGATAGACAGATAGATATTGTGTGTGTATATATGTACATATATATAGAGAGAGAGAGAGAAAGAGAGAGAGAGAGAGAGAGAGAGAGAGAGAGAGGAAAGAAATCTAATTGGTTCCATATTTAACTGTGTTCAAGTTTTCTAAAATAATCTGTAACTGAAGTTCCCCATCCTTAGACATGAACCATGCATGACCTTCCCTAGGCAGGAGCCCCAAATTCTCATTTTCAGCTTAGTCGGGGATTCTCATGATGAGCCTCTGTGTATTAGCATCCATAATAATAGAAACTTGGAGTTGATGCTTCACTGCCATAATCTTGGAGAAGCCAGGGTCATCTCCATGTCATGATGAGACATCAAATTTAACTTTACCTAGTATACAATATGAATGCAAGAAAAACAAGGTACTGTCCAAGGTTCTAGGAAGAAATTATACCCATTTCTTTCCATTCAACTACTGTACATACACTTAGCCACCATCTAATATAGGAAAGTGTAAAGAATAGAAAATCATTAATCATAACCCATGTTGATACACTGGGAAAAACTATAAAAGTTACCTTAAAAAGATTAATTTTCCTATTGCATTTATAGCTGCCACCTAAATGTACTCTGCCCTTTTGATTATGTAAGAAGAGGGTTGTTCTTAATTTTTCCCCACCTATTTATTACTCAATGACAGCTGAAATTAGATATGAGGAATGAAGGGATCCACTTGCCCAAATTTAAACTGAGCTCCAACTTTGAATGTTAATAGCTCTTATTTCTCTAATACTTTAAGATGTGAATTGCTTTCTTCACATTTACTTCATACATTAGGCAGTTCACATATTACTACTCACATTTTAAAGATATGAGACTGAAGTTGAAATAAGTAAAGCAAGTGGACTTCATTTGTCCATAGTAGTCTTGGTATTCCATTCCTTCTTACCCAGCAGTGCAAGTTTGTGTATCTCCTTGCATATCTCAGGGATGATCATCTTGCCTGTGTGACCACAGCAGAGTAGAGAGCCCATAGTGGAAGACTTGTGAGAGGAAAGAAAGAACTGAGGTACTTAACTGAGCTAGCAAGATCCTGAAGGGAGGTACTGCTAAGTAGATCTGATAACATGTCTAAAAGATCCCCACCCTTTACTCTCAAATAATAAGATGCAAGGGAGAGAGTAGTTCCCTCATAGATGATATTGATGTGTCTACCTCCCTGTTCATCATTTTCCCTATTTAATTCTGTTAGGTATATGCTTTAGTCAATTTTAGTATTCCTGGAAGGTTTGAGGGAGGAGGGGCTTACAGAGAGTGTCACCAGACCTTAGATGTCCCTGGAAAAACAACTTCATGATTTTTTCAATGTTCTTCTCCTAAGATTTCCCCAATTGAAGTGATATTTCAAATGATAAGGAAAGGAAAGAACAAACCAGTTAAAGCCAAAGAAATTTTCACCTTTGAGAGTTAACTTTGAGGGTTTTATTGTGAAATATTTTACCTGTCTAATTTGAATTGTAAGCCCAAAGGCAGAAACCATTCTTACTTATATGGCTTATGCAATGCTGAATTTGCTGTCAGCACTCAAGTAATAAATAATAATAATGGCATACAAAAGCCAGGAAATGCAAAAATTAAAGCTCTCATTGTAATGTTAACTCATACAAATTGCACATACGTAATCTTCTTCAATATCTAGATAAACTGAGGGGTGTCATTTTATTATATGAAAAATGTGCAGGATAGATAAGTTGATATCACCATGAAAACTGTATTTCAGGGTCTGGCTTCAATATCTATTCAGGCTTGGGGCTTTCACAATAAATCAACAGCTTTGTACATTTAAAGAAAATGGCCTGTCTTCAGAGAATGGAGATAGCCCTGCTTATTTACCTGCAATAGGAGATTTAAATGTGAAAAAGTAAAAAGAACACTGAATTTGGCAGATAGGTGAACAATCCGTGGCCATAAAAAAAGTAATGCTGGGCAGTCTATGTTTCCGGGATGGCCTATACGCAGACTGATCCTGTCAATTTAACTCAATATACTTTCATTAAACATCTAGCTAAAGGCAAGTAGGTACTGCAGTAGATAAAAGTTCTAGGCCTAATGTTAGGAAGACCTGAATTCAAATCTAGCCTTAAATACTTACTAGTTGTGTGACTTGGGGTAAATCACTTAACCTCTGCCTCAGTTTCCACATCTTTAAAATTGTGGTAATAAGAACACCTATCTCCCAGGGCTCCTATGAAGCTCAAATGAGATAGTATGCATAAAGGGCTTAGTACAGGACCTGGCACATAGCAAATGCTTAATGAAAGTTGACTGTCTTCCTTTCCTCTTGTCAGTGCTAATCAGGCCCTGGAGAGACAAATCAGAAACATGACACAGTTCTCACCTTTAAACATTATCTAATAGAGGAGATAAGCCATATACACATAAGTGTTGCAAATGAGAATGTACTCAGTATGAGGAAAGGACACAAACAAAAGCCTCTGAGATAACAAGAATGAAGGAGGGTGCACCTTTAAGCTAGAAGATGAAGGTTCTTATGATACCATATAACTATGAGTTGATTGTCAGACATTAATTAAGAAAACAGGAGACTCCTCCAAGCTTTCTTGTTTAAAATATTATATAGCATTGATTTAAAATTTTGTATGGAAAAATGGCAGGAAACCTTTCTGTGTTGTACTGTGGCAAGGTACTTCTGAATGTTCCCCATTTTCAAGGCTAAATGTATTGAAAAGAATAAAACAGATTAATGTTGATAACAAAGAATTTGGAATGATGAGACTTGCTTTATTATGCATAACATTTTTCTAGGGTTTAAAGCTGCTAAAATAATTATATAACATTGTCAACACTAGGAAAAAAAAAACATGTTACAATGGAAAGATCATTCAATCTAGGGTCAAGGAAGGACTGTATCTAAGTAACTAAGTCAGCCAAGGCAAATTGTTTAACCTTTGTTAGTCTTAGTTCTCTCACCTTAAGATGTTGCAAACTTTAGTGGACTGTATAAATAAAATTAGAACTCATAGCAAAATGCTGAAGAAAGGAGAGGATTTTTGGCAAATAAGAATGGTTAATAAGTCGATTCTAAGTCCTGGGGATGTCATGGGTAAAGGCACAGAGAATAAAAAATCAACATGAACTCAGGAAGATGAAAGTAGCATAGGTCAGGTGGATTGTAGAACGATTGAAGGACAATATGAGATGTGGATGGAAATGTAGATAAGTTAGACAAGGGACCAAACATAAGAAGTAGATTTCAAAGGGAGATGAGGAGTTCTGTTTTAGTTTTGCTAAGTTTGAGGAGCTGGTGATGGCTATAATTAACAGACCACAGTTGACATTTCACGTAGGCAGAACACCATGAATCTTGTCTACAGACCTAGAACATATTGACATTAACTTCACTAAATATCCTAGACTTATGACTCTTATGCAGTGCAATTCTTCATATCATTGCATTTTCTATAATTTCATTTTTTTAAATAGTGGTTTCTAAAAATCCATATTATTATGGAATAACCCTTATTAATATACTTATGAATATAATGACCCATCAAATGTTTTAAATAAACAATCATTTATACTTTTTTCTATCCTCTGTCATGTTAAAGTAACAAATGTGCAATTAACCCAAAGACCTAAAATCACACATAGTTTTCCCAACCAGACTTTATAGTCCCATTATCTCTGGGTATCCTTCCATAGTGTAAGAACTACCTTCTGCATCTCTATACTCTGCCTCCCTCCACCCCAAACACATTTAATGAAAATACCTCTTCTGCACATGGATTTCAAGAAGATGGTAGCAGAGGCAGTCTCAAAGTGTCATCACCTTAACTCCTTTCCAGGTCAAGTGGCGTGACTCAGGGACTTGGCAATTGACAGGAAACATCTGGACCAGCTAGGAAGTGCAGTGAATAGAGCACTGGCTCTGGAGTCAGGAGGACCTGAGTTCAAATCCAGCCTCAGACACTTAATAGCCATGCGACCTTGGGCAAGTCACTTAACCCCAATTGCCGTGCCTTTCCCCTTCCAAATAAAAAGAAAGGAAACATCTAAGCTGAGATCCATTTATTCTTTTAGAGCAAAAGATGAATAAGACCATGGAAATAATTATGTTTTGTGTCAGTTCAAGTGGGTCAATATGCTCTTCTATATTTCTCCATTATGAATGTAAAGATACCACCTGTGTGCATATTTTCAGAGAGAGGAAGCTTGATATAGTGGATAGTGAGCTGAATTCAAATCAGGAAGACTTGGATTGAATCCCCATCTCCAGTGCATACTAACTATGTGACCAAGGGGGAAATCATTTAACTTCTCTGAGCTTTCATTTTCTCATCTCAGTATAATGGATATGCTGATACCTCTAGCAAAAATCAACAGCAGGGGATTCTGAGGCTTTAATGATATAATATATTGTGCATAAGAGAAGTGACCTTGAAAAAGCTACGTAAGTTAGGCAGCTAGACGGTGTAGTGGAGAGGTATCAAACTCCTGGCCTGGGCCAACAAGCCAGCCTAAATCCCAAAGACAACTGGACCCATATTAAAAAGTAATTGAGAAATGTTGAACAAATTAAATAAAAATACAATACAGCATTTGTTGTCATTAAGTTGTATCTGACTTTTCATGACCCTGTGGACATAACTGACCATGGAGTTTTCTTGGCAAAGATACTGGAGTGGTTTGCCATTTCCTTTTCCAATGGATTAAGGTAAACAGGTTGTGACTTGCCATTGGTTGCACAACTAATAACTGTCTGAGGTCTCAGGTCTTCCTGATTCCAGGCCCAGGGCTCTATCCACTGAGCCACTTAGCTGCCTTCTATAATACAACACAGGTCATGTAAGCTTGTACGGTTTGGAAGTCTGTGACTTCAGGGATTTGTTTCTACTTGAGTTTGACATTCCCAACATAATGCATGGAGGCAGGGACTTAGAGTTAATAGGGCCTAATAATCCTACCTCAGATACTAACTTAATTGTATGATCATGGAAAAGTTACTTAACCTCTCTCAGTCTGAGTTTCCTCATCTGTAAAATGGGGATATAATAGCACCTACCTCTCAGGGTTGGTGTGAGGATTGAAGTGCTTTGAAAACCTTGAAATACTGTATAAATGCTGTCATTATTATTACTTTCATTATATAAATGTCAGGTTTTGTATCTTTCTTACATTCCACCACTATTAACCTCTATTATACTTTGCTTGCTTAACTTTATTTATAAGCTGCAGGACAGTATAAAATGCTGTCTCTAATCATAGACCTCAGACTTCCCTATATGGTAAAATCCCATTAAAGCAGTTCACTATTCTACCAGTTCTGATATATTAAAGGTCAAAATCACATCCCTTGTGTATGGATTGGCTGTAATGTGCATCTCTTTCATTTTGACACAGAAAGCAGTTACATAGGTGCTATTTATTCTCTATACCAGCATTAAAAATGTAAAAAACATATATGAAGTATATACTTCATTTATACATGTATAAAATAAATAGAGACTTTTATTCAACATTATGGGTAACAATATAGGGTAATTTTATTGTCTTCTCTACAAACAAAATTCAATAGATGAATATTGAGTAAATTCATGTGCTTTGTAGACTGTTGGGTTGTTTCTTGTTTTGTTTTCTTTTAATTTAGTTATTCTAGCTTGGTATTTCCAATTGCCTCTGAAAGCAAATACAGACTTCAGTTTGGCACATAAAAACTTGCACAACCTACTCCTAACCTCCCTTTCCAGTCAGTCATCATTTCCAGCCTCCACCATTCTCTTCCTTGTACCGTAGAGTCCAATAAAATTGACCTTCTTTCTGTTGCTCACACATGACACATCATCTCCTGTCTCCAGCCCTTTGTACAGGCTCTGTCCCATTCCTACAATGTGCCGCCTTCTCATGTTGTCTACTTCAAAACTTAAATCAAACTGCATCTCATACTTTTCTGATTTCTTGGCTTCTACTGATCTCCCTGACCAAGTTATACATATACAGACACAGATACAGAAACATATGTGTATGTATATATGTATGTGTGTGTATGTATATTTGTACATATGTATGTAAAAACATATAATTTTATGTATGTGCTGTATCCCTTAATAGAATGTAAATTTCTTGAGAGCAGGGGACCTGTTTCACTTTTTTCTTTGTATCACCAGCACATAACAATTATTACATGTAGTAGGTACTTAATGTCAATTCATCACTATATATATTTAACTTGGCATAATTCCTGTCATTTAATAAATGGTTGAGTAAACGTTTTTCTCAGGTAATTGGGGTTGGATGACTGACTTCAGAAAGGTGCCACCAGACCACACCCCTCAGGGTGAGTTCCTTTCTTAGACAATAATAAAATCTAATTTGCAGTGTAAGAAAAATGCTACCTCTTGGACATCTAAAATTCTGCCAACTTTCCAGTTTCAAGATGGATTTGTCAGCCTTTGGGAATAAGATTCCGTTTACAAATAATAATTTCAACACCATGCCTTCCAGCTAACAGAATGTGGAATTAATCTTGACTTTACAACTATGAAGACCAACATCAGCAAAATTGTTCTTAGCACATTTCTTTTTTATATATGTATTTACCACTTAGACAATTTAGTTTGTCTCAGCCAAAAATTTGGTGTTGGTCAGAGCAGCAAATCTATCTTCACTGAATAGGCTACTGTTAGATCCAATCAGAACAGGCCAGTTGCCTCCCATCAGCCTAAATCAGCTAAAGTACTGTTGAAGTAAACTTCCTACCCTTGCAGATCAAGAGGATTGTCTTTCTTCTAGGACTGCAAAGAAGCAGAAACACATTTATTTTTCTCATGAACATGATTAAGAATGCCCATTTTATCCATTTTTAATGCTTATATACAAATTGTTTATTCCTTCATTATTACCCATTCTGTTTTTCAGTCTAATCAGAGAGGTGTTTTGATTTTCAGTTCTCCTTGCTTTACTTGGGCCTGGGTTTCTGGATTTCTTCCATCTCCTTTTCTTTTTTTATTAATTAATTTATTTATTTTTTACTTTTCAACATTCATTTCCACAAGATTTTGAGTTACAATTTTTTTCTCCCCATCTTTCCCCTATCCCCACCCCAAAATAACAAGCCTATTGAATACTCCTTCCCCCAATCTGTTCTCTCTTTCATCCTCCACCATCACCCCCCTAACTTTCTAGTAGGGCAAGATGGATTTCTATACTGCAGTGCCTATATATCTTATTTCCCAGTTGCATGTAAAAAAAAAAAATTCGCAGACGGAAGCCCAGATGCCGATGCCACGGCTCACAGATGGAGGCCCAGACAAGGCCTGATCAATATGATCGGAAGTTGGCCTACCATCCACAAGGGCTATTGCCAGGCCTATCCCCGAAGGGCTGGGACTGGACAGAGCAGGGTAAGAATCAAATGCAGGGCCCCTGGCAGGGCCGGCAACTACTCCTGGGACTACCAATCCACAGCTCAGAAATCAAAAAAGCCCCTATTTGGACCTCCAGGGACCAGGATGGCAGAGGGAACCCTGGCTGCTCCAATACCCCCACCTCTGACCTTGAAAATAGTAATTATTGCCCAAGGGCAAAACCTTAAACAGTAAAGGCTTGGGAACCCTAGAGGAAGGGCGTGGCTAGGGCCCTGCCTCAAAATGGGTAGAAAGCAGACTGCAAAGAGAAAGACTCCAGAGTCTTACTATATAGTGAGAGGGAGGAACCAAATTCAAAGGGAGACAATGTTGATTCCACACCCACAGATGAAGCCTTAACAGGGAACTGGTCTCAAACACAGAAAGCATTCTTAGATGAGCTCAAAAGGAACTTTGAAAACCAAATTAGAGAAATAGAAGATAAAGTGAATAATTCTTTTAAAATCAAAATTGCAAAATTAGAAAAACTTTACAATGAAGAAAACAGTTCCTTAAAAAGAAAAATGTGTGCTATGGAAAAGGAGTTCCAAAAACTAACCGAGGAAAATAATTCACTAAAAACTGGAAACAACCAAATTGAAACAAATAGCTCTATGAGGAACCAAGAATCAGTCAAACAAAACATCAAGAATGAAAAATTAGAAAAAGAGATAAAATATCTCAATGGAAAAATAACTGACCTGGAAAACAGATCCAGGAGAGATAATCTGAGAATCATAGACCTACCAAAAAACCATGATGTAAAAATGAGCCTGGACAATATCTTCCAAGAGCTCATCGAGGAAAACTGCCCTGAGATACTAGAACCAGAGGGTAAAATAGAAATCGAGAGAATCCACCGGAAACCTCCTGAAAGAGATCCCAAATTGAAAAGTCCTCAAAATGTTGTGTCCAAACTCCAGAACTACCAGGTAAAAGAGAAAATACTTCAAGCAGCCAGAAAGAAACAATTCAAATATTACAGAACCACAGTGAGGATCTGTGAGGTTTGCATAGGATTTGGCAGCCTCTACACTGAAAGATTAGAGGGAGAGGAATACAATTTTTTGCAAGGCAAAAGAGCTCTGCTCACAACCAAGGATCACCTACCCAGCAAAACAGAACATATTCTTCCAGGCAAGGAAATGGTCATTCAATGATATAACAGATCTCCAGACCTTCCTGATGAAAAAGCCAGAGCTCAATGGAAAATTGAACCTCCAATTATGAGACACAAGAGAGACATAGAAAGGTAAACAAGGAAAACACACACACACACACACACACACACACACACACACACCCTGTTATTTAATAAGAGGAAACTGTTTATAGACAAGTAGAGGGTATGAGTATAAATTACACAAAATGATGATAAAAAAGAATCTTATTAAGGACTACAAAGGGACTGCAATGGAAGAAGAGGAAAGAATGAAGTGGAAAAGGATAAAATTATGCCACACAAAGAGGCATAAAAACAATATAGTAGAGGGAAAGAAGGGAGGGAGATGAGTAATATGTGAGCTTTTCCCTCATTGGTTCTGGTGCAAGAAGGGAATAACACAACCAGTTAAGCATAGGACTGTATCAAGAAGAGACACAAAACATATCATAATAGAGGGGAAGAGTGGAGGGGGAGGAGCTTTGCATGAGATTTGTTTCTGTCATTCCCGCTGCAAAGAAGAAATAACATACTACATTAAGTATAAAAATATCCTACATACAGTAGGAGGGGGGAAGGGTTACAAAAGGGGGGGGGTTAGAAGTGAGGGTAGAAGTAAGGGGGAAGGGGAGGAAAAGGGAGGGGGGCTGATAAGAAGGGAATACTGAGGGAGGTGGTGGTCAAAAGGAAAACTCTTAAGGAGAGGAAGGGAGAAGGGGAGAAAAATATAAGCATAAAGAGGGGAGGGAATAGGATGGAAGGACAGAGACAGATAGTAATCATAACTGTGAATGTGAATGGAATGAACTCTCCCATAAAACAGAGGCAGATAGCAGAATGGATTAAAAACCATAATCCTACAATATGCTGTTTACAAGAAACACATCTGAAATAGAGGGATACACACAAGGTAAAGGTAAAAGGCTGGAGTAAAATATATCATGCCTCAGCTAAAGTAAAAAAAGCAGGGGTAGCAATCCCTATCTCAGATAAAGCAAAAGCAAAAAGTGATCTAATTAAAAGAGATAAGGAAGGAAACTATATCCTGCTAAAAGGCACCATGGAGAGTGAAACAATATCATTACTTAACATATATGCACCAAGTGGTATAGCATCCAAGTTCCTAGAGGAGAAGGTAAGGGAATTAGAGGAAGGAATAGATAGCAATACTATACTAGGGGGAGACCTTAATCTCCCCCTTTCTGAACTTGATAAATCCAACCTCAATATAAACAAGAAAGAAGTTAAGGAGGTGAATAGAATTTTAGAGAGGGTAGATATGATAGATCTCTGGAGAAAACTGAATGGGGACAAAAAGGTGTATACCTCCTTCTCAGCAGTACATGGAACATATGCAAAAATCAACCTTGTACTAGAATATAAAAACCTCACAATTAAGGCAGAAAGGCTGAAATATTAAATGCTTCATTCTCAGATCATGATGCAATAAAAATCATATGCAATAAAGGGCCATGGAAAGACAAACTAAAAACTGATTGGAAATTAAACAATTTAATCCTAAAGAATGAGGAGGTCAAACAAGAAATCAAAGAAACAATCAGTAACTTCATTCAAGAAAATGACAATAATGAGACAACATACCAAAATTTCTGGGATGCAGCAAAGGCAGTTCTTAGGGGAAGTTTTATATCCCTGAGTGCATAGATGAATAAATTAGAGAAAAGGGAGGTCTATGAATTGGGCATGCAATTTAAAAAGCTAGAAAAAGAACAAATTGAAAATCTGCAATTAAATACTAAATTAGAAATGATGAAAACCAAAGGAGAGATTAATAAAATTGAAAGTCAGAAAACAATTGAATTAATAAATAAAACTAACAGCTGGTTTTATGGAAAAAAAATAAAATTGATAGACACTTAGCAAATATGATTAAAAAAAGAAAGAAGAAAACCAAATTATAAATATCAAAAATGAAAAGAGTGAATCTACCTCCAATGAAGAGGAAATTAAAACAATAACTTGGAATTATTTTGCCAAATTATATGCACATAAATTTGACAATCTTGGTGAAATGACTGCATATTTACAAAAATATAATCTGCCCAGATTAACTGAAGAGGAAATAAATTACTAAAATAACCCCATCTCAGCAAAAGAAATTGAATAAGCCTTCAGTGAACTCCCTAGGAAAAAATCTCCAGGGACAGATGGATTTACTAGCAAATTCTATCAAACATAAAAGAACAATTGATTCCAATACTCTACAAACTATTTGGGAAAATTAGTGAAGAAGGAGTCCTACCAAATTCTTTTTATAACACAAACATGGCACTGATACCTAAATCAGGAAGACATAAAATGGAAAAAGAAAATTATAGACCAATTTCCCTCAAGAATAGAGATGCAAAAATTTTAAATAAAATATTAGCAAAAAGACTACAGCAACATATCACAAGAATAATACACTTTGATCAGGTAGGATTTATTCCAGGAAGGCAAGTATGATTTACTATCAGGAAAACCATCAGTATAATTGATTATGTCAACAATAAAACTAGCAGAAACCACATGATTATCTCAATAGATGCAAAAAAGGCTTTTGACAAAGTAGAACATCCATTTCTATTAAAAACACTGGAAAGTATAGAAATAAATGGAGCCTTCCTTAAAATGGAGACTTCATAACATCTATTTAAAGCCATAAAAAAGTATTATATGTAATGGAGATAAGCTACAAGCATTCCCAATAAGATCAGGGGTGAAACAAGGGTGTCTACTGTCACTGCTATCATTCAGTCTGGTACTAGAAATGTTAGCAGTAGCAATTAGAGAAGAAAAAGAAATCAAAGGAATCAAATTAGGCAAAAAAAGAGACCAAGTTGTCACTCTTTGCAGATGATATGATGATATACTTAGAGAATCATAAAGAATCAAGTAAAAAACTACTTGAGACAATAAATTTGACAAAGTTGCAGGATATAAAATAAACCCACATAAATCCTCAGCATTCCTGTATATTTCTAATGAAATCCAACAGCAAGAGATAGAAAGAGAAATCCCATTTAAAGTTACTGT
Source organism: Petaurus breviceps papuanus (assembly GCF_028583685.1). Taxonomy (NCBI): domain Eukaryota; kingdom Metazoa; phylum Chordata; class Mammalia; order Diprotodontia; family Petauridae; genus Petaurus; species Petaurus breviceps. The sequence continues at coordinate 84,234,874 of NW_027186304.1, forward strand.
AGACATAATAAAATATTTGGGAATCTACCTGCCAAAACAAACCCAGGACCTATATGAACACAACTACAAAACACTTTTCACACAAATTAAGTCAGATCTAACTAACTGGAAAAACATCAATTGCTCATGTCTGGGTGGACCTAATATAATAAAAATGACAATTTTATGTAAATTAAATTACATTTTTAGTGCCAAACCAATCAATTTACCAAAAAATTACTTTATCGACCTAGAAAAAATCATAATAAAATTCATTTGGAAGAACAAAAGGTCCAGAATATCAAGGGTATTAATGAAAAGAAATGCTAGGGAAGGTGGCCTAGATACACCAGATTTTAATCTGTATTACAAAGCAGTAGTCATCATAACTACTTGGTACTGGCTGAGGAATAGAGCAGTGGATCAATGGAATAGATTGGGTACATGAGACTCAGCAGTCAATGACTATAATAATCTACTCTTTGATAAACCCAGAGACCCCAGTTTTGGGGATAAGAACTCACTATTTGACAAAAACTACTGGGAAAATTGGAATATAGTATGGCAGAAACTGGGCATAGACCACTATCTAACACTGTATATCAAAATTAAGTCTAAATGGGTAAGTCATCTAGGTATTAAGGATGATACTGTAAGCAATCTGGGAAAGCAAGGAGTAGTTTACCTGTCAGATTTATGGAGAGGGGAAGATTTCATGACCAAACAAGAATTAGAGAGCATCATAAAATGCAAAATGGATAACTTTGATTACATGAAACTGAAAAGCTTCTGTACAAAGCCAATATAACCAAGATTAAGGGGGAAGTGGGAAATTGGGAAAGAATTTTTACCTACAATGTCTCTGATAAAGGCCTCATTTCTAAAATATACAGAGAATTGAGTAAAATCTTTAAGAATACAAGTCATTCCCCAATTGATAAATTTTCAAAGGATATGAACAGGCAGTTCTCAGAGGAAGAAATTAAAGATATCTATAAGCATATGAAAAAATGCTCTAAATCACTATTGATTAGAGAAATTCAAATCAAAGCATCTCTGAGGTATCACATCTCACCACTCAGATTGTCTAAGATGACAAAACAGGAAAATGATAAATGCTGGAGATGATGTGGAAAAATTGGAACACTAATACATTGCTGGTGGAGTTGTGAATTGATCCAAACATTCTGGAGAGCAATCTGGAACTAGGCCCAAAGGACTATAAGTTATTTCATATCCTTTGACCCAGCAATACAACTTTTAGGGTTGTATCCCAAAGAGATCACAGAATTGGAAGACACATATATACAAAAATATTTATAGCAGCTCTTTTTGTGGTGGTATAGAATTGGAAATTAAAGGGATGCCCATCAATTGGGAAATGGCTAAACAAGTTATGGTATAAGAATGTAATGGAATACTGTTGCACCATAAAAAATGAAGAGCAGATGGACTTCATATCTACCTGGAGAGGCTTATACGAATTGATGCTGAGTGAGAAGAGCAGAACCAGGAAAAAAAATTGTACACAATTACAGATACAATGTATGTTTGATGACCAACTTTCATAGACCAGACTCTTCTCAGAAATGCAGGGCTATAAGTAAACTCCAAAAGACTCATGATGGAGAGAGATGTCTATATTCAGAGAAAGAACCAAAAAGAACTGAGTTTGAATACAGATTGAAGCAAATTACCTGCTCTCTTTCTCTTTCTTGTTTGGTTTGATTTCTTCTTTTCCATTGTTCATTCCATCTGCTACAATCCTTCTTTTCAACCTGACCAATGTCTAATGTGAAAATATGTCCAGATCCTATACATGATTGTATGCCACCATGGGGGTGGGGGGAAGGGAAGGGCAGGGGAGAAATTTTGAAACTCAAAGAACTGAGGAACTGAGTCTTGTAAACTCCAAATAAAGGAGCAAATTAATAGACACACCAAAAAGAAAAAAAAAAACACAAAATTTTTTAAACATTTGTTTTTAAAACTTTGAGTTCCAAATTTTTTTCCCCTTCTTCCCTCCTCACCTGCCCCCAATGTGAAGATAAGCAATTCAAAATAGGTTGTACATGTGTAGTTACCCAAAACATTTCCATAGTAGTTATATTGTGAAAGACCAACTATGTTTCCCTCTATCCTATCCCACCCCCCTCTAATTCTATTTTCTCCTTTGACCCTATCCCTTTTCAAAAGTGTTAGCTTCTAACTACCCTCTCCCCCAATCTGCCCTCCCTTCTATCATCCCCCCCTCTTATCCCTACTCCCCTATTTTCCTGTAGGCATCTCCTTTTCTAAAGAGGACATTTAAGAAAAAAAAATATTAAGTAAATAATGTCAGCAAAGACCATTTTCCCCCAAAGTCTCACAACAAATCCATTTCTCTATGTGTTTAGAAAGTTAAATTTTGTATACCCCTCTCTACACATCTCTGTATAGTACTTAGGAAATGAGGCCCTCTTAATTACAAACATGACCAACATAAATACAGCTAGTTGTTTCCCCATTCCCTGGGATCTGCAAGGGAAGAACTGAATGTCTTTCACCTTTCTTGATTATTTGGCTTCACTGGAAGTAGTTTGTCTTTTTGATTGTCAATCAAAAAAAAAAGCAGGATACTTTCAGAATGACAGGATCTGAGTTAAAGTTAACCAATCCCCAAACATTTACTATATTTGTTGACAAAACTCTTACTATGTGCCAGTCATTATGCTAAGCTCTGAGGATAAAAAGACAAAAATGAAACAGGCCCTATGCTCAAGGAACTCACAAGCTTGCATTCTAATAGGGGAGATAACTCTCTCTCTCTCTCTCTCTCTCTCTCTCTCTCTCTCTCTCTCTCTCTCTCTCTCTCTC
>NW_027186304.1:84237718-84242000 GCF_028583685.1 Petaurus breviceps papuanus
CTCTCTCTCTCTCTCTCTCTCTCTCTCTCTCTCTCTCTCTCTCTCTCAGAGAGAGAGAGAGAGAATACTTAACACAAGGTTAGTTAGTAATGTTCATGGTGTCCTTGTTCATTTTGTAAATGATCTGTCATGAATCATTTGTGTTCTCTGTTGTGATTTTAGAATAGGAAGAATATAAAGACATAATTTAGTTACTTTGATAATAATATTTCACTATTTCTCATGCTCTTCATCCTTGACAACATAATTATTTGAAGTTTTTCTAATAATTGGTCTGAATTTTTCTTCCATGCATTTTTCCTATTATGGGGTACATTTGCCTCCTTGGTATTTATTGCTTTTGTCTTTTCTAAATTATTTTTCATTAATTACTTCAGTTCTTCAGTTATATCTTTTGTTGAGAAATTTTGAATTACACCTGTAAATCATATAAAATGGAGTTCATCCCTTTAATAGAAGTAATGATTCACCATATTGCAATGACATTTTAAAAAATCTAACCTTTAAAATATTCAATTCCGTTTAACAAGCACTTGTTAAGAGCCTACTATGTGCAAAGAATAGTGATAGGCACTGGGAAGACAAAGAAGAAATCAAAACAGTTAAAGATATTTCTTAATTCAAAAGATGAATTTGACTGACAGAAGGAAATAAAATAAGCATATCAAAAAGATCTTATTCACAGTTGTGTATATAATTTTAGAAGTGTCAATATAGTAAACAAGAGTTTTTCCCCAGTTTGGAAAAATCTAATTGATGCCTATGGCAACTTTCAACAGCTATTCCTTCCTTAAACCATTACCTCATTTATGCTTATGTAAATAGAAGAGAAAAACACAACAATTTGACAGAAGCTTCAGTCATACTTTACTAGGAGCAATGGTTACAATTCAACACTTTTTTAAAATTTCATGATTTATTTTTACTTATAAGGCAGAATAACCACAATGACTACAGTCATGATAAGAAATAGTGTTTTAAATTATAAGTAGAGGCAGTATGGCATAATGGTAAGATCATTAGCCTTGGTTCCGGGAATATCGGTGTTCAGGTGCCATCTCCAACACACACTAGCATTATGAGCTTGGGAAAATTACTAAGGCTTTCGGTGCTTTGAGCAGCTCTCTAAACTATTGAGTTGCAAAGAAGGTGCCTACAGTGGTAAAGGGAGTCAGTCCTCTTATCAAGAATTCTCTATTCTGGTGAAGGCACAAGTTTAGTACATATTCTTATGCCTTTAGATTACAAAGCACTTTACAACAATCCTATGGGGTAAGTAGTGCCCTATTTTACAGAAACTAAACAATATTGTGCTGTAAGAAATGCCAGAAAGGGGCAGCTAGGTGATGCAGTGAATAGAGTACCAGCCCCCGGACCTGAGTTCTAATACGGTCTCAGACACTTAACACAAAAAACTAGCCATGTGACCTTCAGTGAGTCACTTCACCCCAATTGCCCTCCAAAGAGCAAAAAAAAAATGCCAGAAGGCAAGGATATCCATTAACACTGCTATTATTCAATATGGTACTACAAATCTTAGCTTTACCAATAGAGAAGAAAACAAAATTGAAAGAATTAGAATAGGCAAAGAAGAAACTACTTTCACTCTTTGCAGACAATATGATGATATACTTAAGAATCCTAGAGAATCAAGTAAAAAACTACTTGAAATAATAAACAACTTTAGTAAAGTTGCAGGATGTAAAATAAACCCACACAAATCATTGGAATTTCTATAAATTACTAACAAAGCCCAATAGCAAGAGTTAGAGAAATTCCATTTAAAGTTACTGTAGACATTATAAAATATTTGGGAGTCTACCTGTCAAGACAAATGCAGTGCCTATATGAACACAATTACAAAATGCTTTTCACACAAATAAAGTCAGATCTAAATTAGAAATGCATCAGTTGCTCATTGGTTGGCTGAGCTAATATAATAAAAAATGACAATTCTACCTAAATTAATTTACTTGTTCAGTGCCATACCAAAATACCAAAATTTATTTATAGAGCTACAAAAAATAATATCAAAATTCATCTGGAAGAACAAAAGTTTCAGAATATCAAGGGAATTAATGAAAAGAAATGCTAGGGAAGGTGGCCTAGCCATACCAGATCTCAAATGGTATTATAAAGCAGCAATCATAAAAATCACATGGTACTGGCTAAGAAATAGAAGGGTAGATCAGTAGAATAGGTTAGGTACACAAGACATAGTAGTCAATGATTATAGTAATCTACTTTTTGATAAACCCAAAGACCAGCTTCTGGGATAAAAACTCATTGTTTGACAAAAACTTCTGGGAAAACTGGAAAATAGTGTGGCAGAAACTGGGCATAGACCAACATCTGACACTGTATATCAGAATAAAGTCCAAATGGATACACTATCTAGGTACAAAGGTTGATACTATAAACAAATTAGGGCAGCAAGGAATAGTTTATCTGTCGGATTTATAGAGGATGGAGGAATTTGTGACCAAACAAGAGATAGAGAACATGAAATGTGAAATGGATAATATTGATTACATTAAATTGAAAGATTTTGTATAACCAAAGCCAATGCAGTCAAGATTAGGAGGGAAACAAAAAACTGGGAAAGAATTTTTACAACTGGTGTTGTAAACCACCATATAAATATAAATACCAATAAAGGCCTCATTTCAAAAATATATAGAGAACTGAGTCAAATTTCAAAAATACAAGTCATTCCCCAATTGATAAATGGTCAATGGATATGAACAGGTAGTATTCAGAGGAAGAAATTAAAGCTATCTATAGTCATATGAAAAAATGGTCTAACTAACTATTGATTAAAGAGATGCAAATCAAAGCAACACTGAGGTACCATATCATACCTATCAGATTGACTAACATGGCAAAACAGGAAAAAGATAAATGTTGGAGAAGATGTGGGAAAGTTGAAACACTAATTCATTGTTGGTGGACTGTTCCAACCATTCTGGAGAGCAATTTGGAACTATGCCCAAAGGGCTATAAAAATGTGCATGCTCTATGACCTGGCAATACCACTCCTAGGGCTATATCCCAAAGAGATCATAAAAATGTGAAAAGGACCCCACATGTACAAAAATATTTATAGCACCTCTCTTTGTGGTGGCCAGGAACAAGAAATCGAGGGGATGCTCATCAATTGGGGAATGGCTAAACACGTTGTGGTATATGAATGTAATGGGATACTATCATGCTGTAAGAAATGATGAAAAGGTACACTTCAGAGAAACCTGGAAAGACTTATATGAATTGATGCTGAGTGAGGGTAGCAGAATGGAGAACATTGTACACAGTAATGGCCACAGTGTGCAGAGGACTGATTTTGATAGTCTTAGCCCTTCTCAGCAATGTAAAAACTTAAAACAATTCCAAAGGAACACAATGGAAAATGCCAGCCACATCCAGGGAAACAACAATGGAGTTGGAATGCAGAATGAAGCAGACTATTTTCTCTTTTATTTTGTTTAATTTGGGGATTTTTTTTTCTGATGGTGTTTTTTTTTCCATTCATTATAATTAGACTATGCAACATGACTGATGTGAAAGTGTGTTTACTTAATCAGTGCCATACCAAAGTACCAAAAAATTATTTTATAGAGCTAGAAATTAATGTGTAGAGCCAACATCAAATTGCAAGCCATCTTGTGGAGGGAGGGGTAGAAAATTTAAAACTTATAGAAGTAAATGTTGAAAACTAAAAATAAATAATTTAATAATTGGGGAGGGGGGAGAAATGTCAGAAGGGATGATTTCAGAAAAACCTGGAAAGACCTGTATGAACTGATATAAATTGAAGTGAGTAAAAGAATCTTTGTAATATTGTAAGAGATATTTACAATATTTGTAAGACTAATAACTCTTATCAAGACAATGAACCATTACAGTTCCAAAGGACTCATGATGAAGCATGCTATTGTCATGCTAGATAGAAAACTAGTGAACTTAGAGTGTAGATTGAAGTACATTTTTTCTCTCTTTTTTTTAACATGACTAATGTAGAAATGTGTTTTGCATAACTATGTGTGTGTGTGTGTGTGTAATAGATTTTGTTATTCCTACCATCTTATTGGGTGGAGGGGGAGAAAATTTGAAACTTAAAAAAATTAAATTAATTTTTAGAAAAGAATTTGACATATGTATTTTTAGAAATTATGAGGAAAGAAAGAAAGCAGGGGAGAGAGAGAAGGAGAGGAGAAAGAAGGGAGGGAGAGAGGAAGAGATAGATAGATAGATAGATAGATAGATAGATAGATAGATAGATAGA
>NW_027186304.1:84242010-84273755 GCF_028583685.1 Petaurus breviceps papuanus
CTTATATTAAATTTTTAAACATTCCTACTGTACAGTACATTTTAGGCTTTTATTTTAGACATGTAATTATTCATCCAATTACCAAAATGAATGAGGTTCAAAACTTCTCATATCATTATTTGATTTGGAAGTAGTCAATAATCACCATCATAATCAATAATAAGTTAATCATTAAACATTTTTACTTGAGTAACCACAACATTCATAGTCCAGCAATCTCATATTTAAGGCTATATCTTCAGCTCCTGTCATCAAGTAATTTACCATTTACCAAAGACAGTTAGGTGGCACATGGGATAGAGCAGTGGACCTGGAGTCAGGAAAAAAAGTTCAAATTCAGCCTTAGACACTTCCTAGCTATGTTTCCTCAGTTTCCTCAACTACAAAATGGGAATAATTCTAATAATACTTACCTCAAGGTGTTATTGTAAGGACCAAATTAGATAATATTTGTAACATCCTTGGAACAGTACCTGAACATAGTAGGTATTTAATTCACTTTGATGGAAAGGTCACATGAATAAACACAGAAAATAAAAATAAATCAAATATAATACAAGCATTAGTTACATAAAATGCATATTACATAACAATAATATCACATTAAATTACATCTAAGCTTCATTCACACCGAACTCCCAAGGCAAAGTACAAATAAGCTGCTTTTCCCACAGAAATAATTTAAAGCGCAAGTCTGCTATGATATTTCCATATTCTGTAAGAAAAAGGATGTGAAGATGAGTGGAAATCAGAAAGAAGATCATAGATGATATTTATATATCACTTTGAGTTTTATAAATATAGATATGTAACTTTATGAACCATAAATATACTCCATATAGTACTTTATGAACCTTACAACAATCTGTAAATGTGATGTATAATGTCATATGGTTGTTATGAGGACCAAACATATAATATATATATACATTAATTTAATTATATGTGTTTGATCCTCACAACCACTACATGAGGCAGATATTAAAGGTATTATAACTACTATTAGGAGTATGGATTAATGGACAAAGTGCCCCCATTTGGACCTCGAATATCTGAGATCAAATACCAGTTCTGCCACCTCCCTAGACTTCATTCTTCTGATCTGTAAAATTTGGGAAGGGGTATAATTAATGTGGGATCATTATAACTTTTTCTCAGGGTGCCAAAATTTGAAAGGTTGTTTTGAAGTTGTTTTAGCATAGAAACAATGGAGTAACTCACAAATATTAAAAATATTTAATTAAAATAGGAATCTCCTGATGGAATTTTGTCCCCTCCCTTTAAGAAGCTGAACCCCAACTTAGGTCCTCCCAGTTTCAGCCTCATTTTTCCATCTACTCCATGGAAGTGACCTCCTCAGCAAGGACCTCAAGGCATTCTGGTATTTCTGGCATCCTGTCCCCAACTGAATTAAATGTTTGTTTTTGTACTCCTTGCCCCATATGCAAAAATGTCTAGTGATGAACTCTCAATAATGGGATTGGACTAGATGATCATTAAGGTTCTTTATACCTCTAACTCTATAGTCCTCATTTATAAAGCATTGTCAGGTAGTCAGGGTTACCGACTTGTAAGTAGCTGAGGCAGGTATCAGTGTAGGTCCTCCTGACTCCAGGACAGGTGCCCTGGGTACCACCTAGCTGCTCCACCTCCATTTTTAAATGAAAGAATCAAAGTTCAAAGAAGTTATTGTGTCATGTAAAAGTTTTATATGAGAGGCAAAACTTGAACAAATATCTGTCCTGACGACAGATCTAATGCTGACAAATGTAGTTGTAACTCAGATGTTAGGGATTATTGATAAAGTTTTTTTTTCCCATACTACATAGACTAACACAACACCAGACACAAGGACTGACTTACATAGGGTAGGAATTTGAGAATCAGTAGAAGACATAGTCCTCTTACCATTACTCTTTTCACCATATCGGAGAAAATCCAGTGGAGGCAAATCTTATTTATAGATATATTATTATGAAGTTGACACCTTTGCCCACTAGCAAGGAAGTGAAAACATGGCATGACCCAGTGGAAAGAGAGCTGGATTAGGAATCAGAGGCCCTAGGTTGGAGTTCTGGGTCTGCCACTGGTCACCTTATGATCATGGGCAAATAACTTCTTGTGGAATTCAGTTTCCTCATCTATACAATGAGAACGTTGACCTAAATGACCTCCAGGGCTCCATCCAGCATTAAACACATGATCTTAATCAAGTGTCAAGTTTAGTGCTTAAACAACTTACATACCAATACCTGAGTTGGAGGTCGGAGGGAGAGAAGGTTGTCAATGTATAACTCATATCACAGTGAACAGGGCTGCGATTGGATTCAGGAAGATTTTTATTCATAATACTGCCCCTGGTCTTTGTTGACTATGTGATCTCAGGCAAGTCACTTAACCTCTTAGCCTCAGTAACCTCCTCTGTGAAAAGTGAAAAACAAACATTTGTAGCCCTTAGATCACACAGTTGATGTGAAGGCCTAAAAAAAAAAGGTATATGTAAAGTACTTTCCAAACTTTAAAGTACTACATAAATATAATTTATTATTGTTACCAAATAATAATGCATCTATTGAAAATGTGTATATTGTGGTTTTATTTTAATTGTCAAAGAAAGTTTCAGCTCCTGAGGAATCTAATGAATTATGATCCAGGATAATGTTAGTCAACATCTATTCCTCCAAATTTATTAATGTAGCAGAAGAAATTCACAAAAACTGTTTCTCCCTCCATACGGTTGTCAATGTGCTAACACATCCTGAATTATAAATGTTTTCACAGAGATTGACAATGGTATGCTGTCCTTTTAAGAATGCTTCCAGAATATAATAAGGCTTTGGGAAGTTGCAATTGTGAAAATAATGTCCCAGTGAATATAGACTGTACCTACATCTCAGCAAATTGATAATATCCCTTCCTAGGAAAGGGTCAGTTTGTTATTTCTCTTCAATTAGCCAAGTGGCTCTTTTTATTTCTTGTACCTCTGTGTTTATAAAGATCTCTGCTTATTGAAGGAGAAAAATGACAGCCAGCAGAAGCACTGTGTCACTCATGAGGAGTAAATGTCAAGTGTTTGAGAGCAACACATATTACTGGTTATAGAGAGGATCTTGAATGAAGGTTGTTCTCCTTAAAAACTATATAGAAGTGTCTTCTAAGTCCTTGGCAAGAGGGCAATGAACAGATAGATGAGTGACAGGCCAGGACATTCAGTCAATGTGCATTTATTAAGCACCTGCTATATACCAAGCACTGAGCCAACTACTAAGGACACAAAGAAAACAAAACAATTCTTACCGTCAAGGAGCTCACAGTCTAATGGAGGAGACAACATGCAAGCAATATAGATTGGGCCAAATAGAGATAATCAATAGAGAGGAGGCACTAGAAATCCGTGGTCTAATTGTCATCATTCATAATCCCAATTCCATTGTGTGGCCATTCTCTGTCACACATGATTACCTGTGCATGTTCAATAAAACTAGTTACCACATGATAGGTTTTTGTTTTTAAGTTGATGATCTGATTTTTGAAACTCCACCTAGCCACTCAATATATCAAAGAGAACTGGATTTTGTTTTTTACTTTAACTATTTAGCTATAAATGCCATTTTCAAAGATTCTTAATCTTATTCTTTGGAAAATATCTGATTTCATCAAGAATTATTTGCACAACTAAGGGTATTATTGAATACAAGGGTTTCTGGTTTCCAAAATAACATGAAATAATCAAGCACCTCATGTCAGTGAAATAAACAACAAAATAATGTTCTCCTTTGTTACCCCTGAACCAGTAGAGGACAGAAATTGGACTTTATATTGATGTAGTGTCATTTATTTACTTAGACCCTTCAGAGGAAAAAAATATGATATAAATAAAAAGGTGCTTTGTAAATGTCAGCTATCTGTGGTCAGTATTGCTTCCAGTTTTCAGCTGGGGACAACATGGAGTCATTTGCTCAAGTCTGACTCAAGGGTGGAGACAAAGACAAACATGTTATAAATGGATGAAGAATTGTAAGATGTGTGCCTAAGTCATTGGATGTGCTGGCCAGAGAATGTGAAAAGAAAGCGGTGAAAGATAGACATAAGACCACAGTCCCCACATAGAGCATGTTAGAAGAAAATTGGTTGATTGTTGGAAAAAAAAAATATGAGCAGCACTGATCTCCGCTGTTCACAAGTGATTGCATTCTAGAAAACAGAAAAGGATTTTTCCTTAAATAAATTAAGGAAAGCCATTTATGTAGGAGTCAGAAAGAAAAAAATAGCTCCTTCAAACTTAAGGGAAAAGTTGATGTGATAATTTCACTGACCTAAAGGGGCTGACTTTTATTTCTTCATTTAATCATTCCTACTACATGCCACAAAGCTTGTGGAGGACAGAAAGTCAGCCTACAGATATTTGAGCAGTAAAATATCAGGAAAAGAAAGGCACTTGTTTAGCATGAGGTAAGGGAGTGCATAGAAGAACAATGGCATGGGCATTTGTGCCAAGAATTTTTTTAATTACCCAATTTATGTTCTGAAATAGTCTCCTGATGGAAGTCATAGCTGAAAATGTGGAGAGAAAAGGGTGCAAAAAGAAAAAGAACAAAGACACAGTGCAACAGTTTAAAATATTCTGTAAGGAAAAATGCTGTGCTAGCCCTCAGGGTATAGACTGACTGATAACCTAAGAGATTTCTTCCATTACCAGTTTCTCAGATTCTGAGTTGGTTCAGGCCATAGACTGCCCTTGGTCCACACCCACTCTTTCCACTGACAGTAATGGGAGACTCATCAGAGATATAAGGCAGTCTTGCCATCTTGTTTTTATTTATGGGATGAGATCATTCTGTTCAGTACAAGAGGTCCATTGCCCCCTTGTTGCACACTTGAGACTGACATAAATGTTAATGGCAGTTATGCGAGTGCTGGAGAAGAAGAATTAAGACCAGAAAGGGCTGTAACTTTCAAAACACAGTTATTTAAAAACCAAAGAAGTTTTCCATAAAAACTCAGCTAGTTTCCCAAGCTGACTGCATTGCTTTTGTTCAAATCACTTTTCCCCTCCACCTCCCTAATCTAGTCTTTACATATGTATAAAATTGCTAGGGATTTGGTGATGCAAAATGTGATAAAATGCCAAGGTTTCTCCTGCCAAGGCCTTCATTGCAAAATCAAGTGCCATAATTATGGAACATGAATAAATTGAAAACCAGTTTTAATTAAATCATAAAATAATTGAGACCTGTGAACAATGCACCCCAATTCCCATGGACAATTGAATTATTGAACTGTTGCTTTTGTGTCATCAAGAACTATGTATAATGTTCCTTCTTTCTCAGAGCATCATGGGAATACTTGCCCATGTATCTCCTGGCTAAAGAAAGGGTTTCTATTTCTTATGATGAGAAACTGAAATTATTTTGGTTTTAAAAATTAATTCCCATCTGCTATCTCTGGTTTATTTGTTCTTGCTTTCATTTTCTCTTCTCTCCTTCTTTAAGTTCTGATAAAGAATACACTTGTTGACCTGGATCAAATCCGGGCTCAGACACTCAGCACCATACCCAGAAATAACTGGCCATGTAACCTTGAGCAAGTTACTTAACCCCAATTGCTTTAAAAAAAAAAAAAGGATACACTTGTACTGTAAATCATTTTGCTTGTTATCATTAACTCTTTCATTGAAAAGCAACCAATAGGCTCCAATGTGTCAGTCTTCTACTAGATGAGCATATACTTTATTATGTTATTCTCAGCTATATAGAGAAATACAAAATCAAGTCTTACATCAAGCCTCCCCACCAAAATTAATAAAGTCGTCAGTTAATAATGCCAAGGAGGAATATGGGATACTAGATTAAATACAACTCCTGAACACAGGAATTGGAATTTACATATATGAGATACTCTCATTTGGCTCAGCAAAAAGCCAAAGAGCCTGTCCTCAGCAAAGAGTCATTTATATAGACTTTGGCTGCATAAATGAGGGTTAGTCCAATGTCATAGTCAGCCCAAGGAGGAGATATTGCAACACATAGCCTAATATTTAAAGGGTCCGAGACAGTTCTCCTAGGGTATTGATCTGGATTAGAAGGCAAAGGACCTGATTTTGAATCCTTTTTACACCACTTACTAGTGTGTGACATAGGGCAAATCATTTCTCTGTATAAATTAGGACCACTTACTGCAGTAGTTGAAATGAGGACTCCCTGAGAAAGAGAAATTAAAAATGAGAAAGACTAAGCCTCACTGTCATCAACTGTAAAGTGAGGGAATTCGAACATGTGTCACTTAAGAGATCTTCCAGATCTAAAACTATGTTCTACTTCACAATGTTGTTTTCTTTTTTTTGCTCCTTTGGTGCTAGAGAAGCTGAGGAATTTGAATCTGATTCTTACAGACAGTCATGAAAGTGTTAGATGGTAGGAAGATTCATCTGTCAGTGAAATGCAGAATGAATGAAGGAGTGATTAAGTATTATTTCTAAAATGACTACTATGTACAAAGCACTGGGGATACAAACAGAAAAGAAAAGAATTCATATTCTAATAGGGGAAGACAACACATTCTTCCTCCATTAGAATATGAATTCTGTTAAGGTGATAATATTCATTCTATGAATGAATATTCTGCAATAGCTGCAAGCTAGATACAAAAGCCTCATAGCCTTTAAGGTACAGGGACAAAGTAGAGGATAATGAATCTCCTTTAATGCCATTTCCCCTGGAATGGGAGAGAATGGTAACAAGATCAGCTACCAGACTGTAGCAATAGTTAAGCCTTGAGCATCCTATCAGAGGTCTGGGACCCGTGGCATCAAACTGAAACAGAAACAGGCACCACTCTAAGAATCACTGCAGGGCTTTGTACTGACTCAGAAAACTACAAGGTTACATTTTTTTTTTCATTAATACATCAGCACAGCAAAATCATATAGGAACTACATTTTAATCTGGTTTGGGCCCACTCAGGAGAGTAGTAGTCTCATTTAGCTCATGGGTCAAGTGTGTGATACCTCTGGTCTACATGGCTATGAATATTGCCTCCATACTAAAAGGGAATAAAATGGAAGTGTCAAGTATAGAAGACATTTTGCAGGAAGATTTGACAGGATTTAGAGACTAATTTAATTTGTGAATGATGGAGAGTTACTCAAAGGTGACTCTAAAATTTTGTTAGCTGATTGTTAATGGTGGTACCAATGACAGAAATAGAAAAATTCAGAAAAGGAATGAAAAGGGCCCCTTAGAGTCAAATTCCTCAGATAGAGCCCCCCCCCCCCCCATACTCTCCATAAAAAGAAAATTTGATCTAGGAAATCTTTCTTTTTTATGTGAAAGATCTGTTTTCTCAGTGATTAACTAAGTTTGTGAGCTCCTGAAAGTCTCTTGGTCCCTGACTTTGGTCTCATGCCTTTTGTTTGCCCTTCTACGTTCTGTTTGGTTTGACCTATTCCCCTTGGCACTTTGTCAAGTTTGACCTGGCTCATACTCTGGCGGCTCCTCTTGTCTGTTTCATTGGCTCAGACTGAGTCTTGGCATTAGCCTCTCACCTTGGTGCAGCAGAAGGATTTGAGATATAGTTCAGTTATATAGACACTGAGTTTGAGATTCTGGTAGGAAACCTCCTTGGAAGAGTACAAAAACACTAGAAAATAGGGGAGCTAGAGAAAGGGTGAGAGATGAAACCACTAACATATAGAGGAGATAGAAATTTATTTAACTTGACACTCAAAATATGAAGAAGCCAGGTTGGTTACCTCACAAGAACTCCTAGGGGGTTTCATTTCTCATCTGAATGTCCCCAAATCTGATGCCCTTTAAGAGGTAATTATTAGGAGAAAGTGCTAGGAAATAGGCTCTTAATGGGCATGATGGGAAGGGAAACTGGTCCTTTTCTTTACATATTAGATCTTTGTCTATAATTCAAGGCAACCCTTCGGGCCTAAGTTGTTTTTTTTTCATATTCAAGAATGTAGAATATGATACTAGAAGATAACTAAATGTGCTTTCAGAGTTGGGTAACCTAGCAACAAATAAGTTTCATAATAGAAACATATAGCCCTCACAAGAGACATTTTGCTGGCCAGTATTTAGTTGATGATGAGTGAATAAAATAATAACGTTAATAACTTACTTTGTATAGCATGTTATAGCCAAAATAGGCTTTATATGTATTATCTCACTTAAAAAAAAAGTTCACATATGCAGAGATAGTTGCTATTTTCAAATACTAATCTGAGGGGAAATGCAGTTTATTTTCCTTTTTTTTTTTGATGTGAGGAGGCTAGTGTTTCGTTATGAATTCTCTTAAAACTCTAGTTAGTGCACATACTTCTATGGCTTGTCTAGGTTATATGCATTTGATGTATATATGTATATATATGTGTGTGTGTGTGATATACATTGTTCTTTTTGGAAGATGATGTTGCTGATGCTTTCTAAGTGAGAAGGTGTGACAGAGAAGACCAGTGCTCAGAACTAAGGGCTTTCCATACCATGTACACAGAATGATTTATTTTTAGTCTATGGTCACAGGCACCACTTCAATCTTAAGGCCTTTATTCAATTTATTTTAATATATATATATATGTGTGTGTGTGTGTGTGTGTGTGTGTGTGTGTATACCATAGCAAGAGACTTTTATGTTCCTATCTAAAAGAAATAATCAAGTAGTCGTTATCAATATTAACTAGAAGCAGCATCGCATAATGAGTGAATACATCAGTTCAAATTCAACTTCTGACATTTATTGTTTTCGTGATCGTGTGCAAATCATTTAATGTCAACCTGCCTTCAGTAACTCCCTATGACTTATACCAGGTTAGAGATGGGTTTTAGTCTGCTTTGTTGGTGGGAGTTTCCCATCAATGCTTGAGATAGGGATTGGGAGGCAAAATCATTGCTCCTTCCCCTACTTATTAGCTATTTTAGCCTTTTAATTCATGTTAATCTTGTCTTACATTTAACAAATTAGAAAAATATAACTTTCTTTAAAGAAAATCAATGACAGGCCTAAAACTAAAAATTTCAGCCACTGAATTTATAAGTCAGTTTTGCTCATGCCACTGAGTTACAGTGCCACCTGCAGATCCAGTCTGCAATGAAGCTATCAACATAATGGAGATGGCCCAGCTACCTAAACTGCATAATTTACCTCTGAGATATATACAGACAAAACAATGTAGTATTTACAGTCTTCTCCATTCCTTCACATTAATATTTGTTCTACACTCTTAGATTTAGTAATATTCCTGCCAAGTGTTGCAAAGGAATTACTAACTAGTACAATTACGTCACTGTCTCCCACACTGGAAATTGTCCAGGTCCCAGAAGCAAATACTAGAAGGCGTTGGTAAATTCTCTCCCAAAAGAAAGGGGAGTTAGGTAGCACAGTGTATAGAGTGTGGTACCTCAAATCAAGAAGGCTCATCTTCCTGAATTCATATCTGGCCTCAGATACTGTGTGACCCTGAGCAAGTCACTTAACCCTGTTTGCCTCAATTTCCTCACTTGTAAAATTACCTGGAGAAAGAAAGGTCAAACTATTCCAGTATCTTTGCCAAGAAAACCTAAATAGGGTCATGAAGAGCTGGACATGACTGAAATGACTGAATAACAAGAACCCCCGGAGAGGCTTCAAAAGGCATTCATTTAGAATGGAACATTTTACTCTATTAGAAGGAGAAGGTAGGATGTTCACAAAGTTCTAAAACTGTCCTTGGTGATCTGTCCTGTTCAAGGGAAAGTGAAGAGAACCAGACAATGATGATGGCTGATCCTTGTGTAGCACCTTAAGGTTTACAAAGTATGGTGATGCAAAGATAGATGATACATCTACATATAAACATGTGTATACATATGTAAGTGTGTACACATAGACTCCTTTGATCCTTACAACCATCCTGTGAGATAGAGGTTGTAATTATCCCCATTTTATAGAAAAGAACAGTGAGGCTGATTAAGTGATTTTACCAGGTTTGCCAGCAGGTTTCTAATTTAGATTTTCTTTATTCAAAGTTCCATCCACTGAACCATGCTTTTGCTCCGATCAGTTGGTGCCACTGAGATAACAAAGCAGATTTTAAAAAATGTCTTTCAATATTGAATGAAAAAGCTCCCCTGTCTTTTTTATTGTGTATATCTATTTTTCTAGGGTTAAAAAATTAGGAAGAGGCAGAGGGAATATGGATCATTGAAATATCTTAAGATCACTCTTCAATAAAGCTTTCATTTTCTTTAGTCTTCTGGAATGACTACTGGTTACTTTTTAAAAATTCTGATGTGGGGGCATATCCTCATTATTCTAAAGTCTGACCTACTAATGTGGAAAATGTGACTAAAGTTCCAGGCACCAACATCTCTCCTTTCCTTGTTTTACCCAGGAAACATGTTGCTTTGAGAGCTACCAGAGGGGCCTCATAGGTCTCTCAGTCCTACCTTTTTCATACTTTCCAGTTACTAGAAGACATCATTTGAAATTCATCTCAGGGCTTCAACAAGTCTTTAATCTAGGATAAGCTAAACTAAAGATCTATACAACTGGCCATCTAAGCTTTCAATAGGGCATTTGACCAGTACCTACAAGATGTGACATGCTTTAGAACAATAATAGCTAGAATTTATATAGCATCTTAAGGTTTGCAAAGTATTTTGCTTATGTTATCTTATTTAATCCCCCTAATGCCCCCCTGAGGTAGATATTATTATCCCACTTTACAGATGAGAAAACTGAGGCTGAGAAAAGTTAACTAAATTGTCCAAGGTCATACAGTTAGCAAGTACCTGTGGCAGGATTCAAACTCAGTTCTTCTTCTCCAGGTCCAACTCTATGCATTATCCCACCTAGTTTTCTCTAAGATAACTCATCCCTATGAGACATGGGGTTTGAGAGTTGTTTGAAGATGAAAATATTTTGGTCAAAGTGAAAAAATAAGGAAGTCTGAAAATGTATTTATACCTTTGTTCTTTGCCATTCATATAAACATATTCATATCTCCCTTTTAAGGTCTACCCATCATAATTTAAATCATCTCTAATGTGCCACCCGTCTGGGAATAACCACTATGATCCTTATTCATCTGTACCATTAATCCTTCATCTTTAAATAAACTATGTCAAAACAAGTGTAGGAGGCTTCCTAGCAGTGAAAACAAAAATTTTAATTTTACCCGAGTTGGAAAAAAAAGCAAGAAATGTTAATTAAGCTACTACTGGACTCCAGAAGAACACACGTGATATGCCTTCTTTTTCTCTGCAGAGCATCTGTTTATTGTAAAGGAAAATAATAATGTGACAGGTCAGATCATGTGTATTTGCCTGGAAAAAAAATCACTTTGGGGAAAAAATTCTTGCAATTATTTTCAATGCATCATGCTATACTGTGGAAATTTACAAAGAATTTAAATAGTTTTGCTGCTTGTCTCTGAAAATAATATCCAGAAACTTCTCAGACTTTAGTGTGTCCAATGTACCAGAATATATTCTTCTAAAGACTAGAATGATTTTTTTTCCTATTTTTTCTTTCTCTCCAGAAGACAAAGAACCAGCCTCAACTTCTGATTTTGAAATTTGCTTTAAGGTTAATAAAGACTATATTTTTCTGTTATTCCCTTTTATACCTGACCTTAACATTCCAAAAATTAAAATATTCTTTCCTTATCCAACATTCTATACACAGATACATGCCAACAAATGGTCTTTTCTTCTTCTGGGAGAATGATAAGTCGTTTTTATTAAGACTTCTAAAGTTTGCAAAATACTTTATTCACAACAACTTTGTGTGATAGCTAGTGAGAAGTAGCAGAGTATATTGGTTAGAGTGTTACAGGAAAGCAGAAGGACCTGGGGTTCAAATCCTGCATCTGACACGATGTGACCATGGACAAGGCACTTAAGTTCTCTTGTCTTCAGTTTCCTTATCTATAAGTGAGCAAATA
Organism: Petaurus breviceps papuanus; assembly: GCF_028583685.1. Classification (NCBI taxonomy): domain Eukaryota; kingdom Metazoa; phylum Chordata; class Mammalia; order Diprotodontia; family Petauridae; genus Petaurus; species Petaurus breviceps. The sequence continues at coordinate 84,253,940 of NW_027186304.1, forward strand.
GTACATGTCGCATATACCTTATAGTGTTGTTGTGAGCCTGCTGTAAGATAATGTATGTAAAACACTACATAAGTGTCAGACATTATTAATCAATTGCAGTTAGCAGTAGCTGGATGACTCAGTGGTTAAAACAAGAGTATTTGGAGTCCTGCCTCAGACACTTATTAGTGGTATGTGTCTCTGAAGAAGTTACTTAACACCTCTGTGACTCAGTTTCTTCTTCTGTAAAATGAGGTTAATAATGGCATCTACCTCAGCATTTTTGTGAGGAAAGTGAATTAACATGTAAAAAGTACTTTGTAAGCCTTAATATGCATATAAATCACAACTATCTCTGTTTTACAGATGAACAAATTGAAGCTATGAGAACTTGCTAATTATGAAGTAGCCATTTAAATGCCTACAGTGGCATGTGAACTTAGTTGCTGTAATGGGAATGGGAATTTGAAGATCTTCCCTCCCCTTAATAAGCCTAAATTGAACTTGAGAACCTTCCCTGATTTGAAAATATACTCTGCCCCCTGCTAGGCTGAATGTGGTCACATGGAGCCTGTGGTGGGAGGAGTTTGCTGAAGGGTGGAGCAGAGCCCACAGGAGAAGCTTGCTTAGGGGGGGATTGTTTTCAGAAGGCACAACTTTTGTTACTTTGTAGTCAAGTGGGTCACTACGGTTGTGATGTTCTCTGACCCTGGAGAAGGCTATCTGTACCTCTGAGGTGAGGTATTGCTTTGGGGCTCACTTGGGGAAGAGTTGTGTGATTTGACCAGATGAGACTCTGGGCAGCCATTGAGCCCCCCAGCTTTGAAAACGCAGATCTTGGTGCTTCCCTCTCTAGTAACTAACTGTATGTATGTGCTGGTCAGACAGCTGGAAGCCCTGTGTGTTGGTCTGCTGAATTGTGTTATTTTCTCTGTCTGTATTTTTGTCTGCTTGTAACTTCTGTTTGTATTCTCTGAAGTTCAAGGTACTGACTTTTTCCCCTGAACTAGGTAAATTATATATGTTTGATTAAAATAAGATTGTTAATCCTTTTTGAGTTGCTTTCCTTTAGAAAAGCAGATCAAAGAACCTGTGCTAGCAGCCATCCTGGGTATGCTAGGGTGCTTGCTGCTACAGGTACCCAGATTCCAAATCCAAAATGTCCATTCCAAAAATGTCTTTGATGCATATTGCCTGTTGTAACATCAGACCTTTCCTGCTCTCTCTGTATTTCTAGAATCTTTCAGTCATCCAACCACTTATCCAACAGGCACTTATTAATAATTTGCCATGTGATATATTCTAGATGATGGGAGAGATGCAAAGACAAAATATATTCCCTGTCCTCAAGGAGCTTGCAATTTAGTGGTATTCTTTTTTGGAAAACAACAAGAGAGTGTCAAGAGTGACTGACACATGGAGCACACTTGAAACTCCAGCTTCTGTCTCTGTCTTTGCTCTCATTGCCCCTCCCATCTGAAATGTGCTCTTTCCCTACCTCCACCTCTTGGAATCTCTGGTTCCCTTGATGCCTCAACTCAGATATATATATACAGTATTGTCTCCCTTGTTAGACTGTAAGCTCCTCTAGCACAGGTACTTTTTATTTTGGTCTTTGTATCTTCAACACTTATCAGAGTATTTGGCACATAGTACTCATGTTTAAGAAATGATTGTCAATAAATACCAGAATATTCAGAAACTTATGTACCAAAATCAGACTTGCCTAATGTGCTGTTCCCTATACACTACATTCCATGTCCCATATCCACACCTTTGCCTAGAATGTACTACCATCTCAAGTATGCTCAAGAAATCACTAGCTTCCTTCAGAACTCAGGTCTAATATTACCTCCCACAGGAAGCCCATCATGATTTTCCCAGTTGCTAGTGATTTCCCCTCAGAAAATACCTTATCTATTCTGTGCTGTGTGTGTATGTGCAGGTTGTTTATTATTTTAAACTATTATTAGAGCATTATTATAATAATTACATTATATAATGTATCCTATTATATTATTACATATTATTATAAAAAGTCCTTTTGTGTCTTCCATGCCTCACAGAGCACCTGGCACTTAATAGACACTTGACCAATGTTTATTGAATGAATGACTTAATGATCCTGCAAATTTATAGGAGAGGCTTTAGGGAGAATCTAATGTTATATTAGTAACCTCAAAGATATTATCTACTGCCTTTTAGAAATTTGTACTGGGAGCATAATCTGATGAAAATTCAGATAGCATGATCTAAGCTACAGATACATAGAAATCTCATTTTTGTTCCCTCTCATGCCATTTAGTGGACTATTTTATCCCTGCAGTCTTAACGAGGGCTATTTATTTTAACCCTATAATAAAAATGAGAGTTTCTCATTCATAATAATCATAGAACAGGAACTATCACAGTGGAAAATGCACTGAACAAAGAGGAAGGCTGTGGATTCGTATCCTGCCTGTGATACTTACTACCTATATGACCTTGAGCAATCAAACTCCTTATCTTTAAGATGAAAGCATTAAACTAGGTGGTCTCTGTGGTAACTTCTGGCTTTAAATCTATGATCCCATGACACTGGATTGAATGAAACCTTTGGAATTTATGATGATCCGGTTCTGAGTTGATAATGTAATTTGCAACCTAAATAAGAGGCAGCGAGATGACTGAGAAGATAGAGTACCAGGCATGGAGTCAGGAGGATCTGAGTTCAAATTCAGCCTCAGATACTTATCTTGTGTATAACCCTGGACAAATTACCTCACCCTGTTCGTCTCAGTTTCCTTATGTTTAAATGAGTGGAGAAGAAACTGCCCAATCACTCCAATATCAAGAAAACCCCAGAGGAGGTCACGAAGAGTCAGACACAACTAAACAACTTACCAGCATCAGCAGCCTAAATAACTATGCCACACCCTAAGGGGTCACATCTGGAGAGTCCTTCAAATATCTTTTGAGTGGTCACAATTATATAACGCATTCCTATAGCACTTTAATATTTAGAAAGCATTTTTCTCACAACAACCCTAGTATGTAGACATTAAGTATTTGGAGAGGGATAGGGATGAAGCTGTAATTTCATTTGTATGAAGAGCTCCCAGGTAAGAAAACTCTGTCACCTTCAGGTTGTCATCTTCTCTACAACTTCTATTCTTTTTAAAATTCATTTTATTTTATTTTTAATAATTTATTTTTAGTTTTCAGCATTCACTTCCATAAGATTTTGAGTTTTAAATTTTATTCCCCTTCCTCTCCTTTCCCCTCCCAACACTGAGTGCAATCTGATATAGGCTCTACTTATACATTCATATTAAACATATTTTCACATTAGTTTTCATATAAAGAAGAATTATAACTAATAAGAGGAACCATGAGAAAGAAGAGACAGAACAAAGCAATGAAAGAAAAGGATAATAAATAGTGTGCTTCCATCTGCATTCAGATTCCAAAGTTCTTTCTGTGGATGTGGGTAACATTTTCCATCATGACTCTTTTGGAGTTGTCTTAGATCCTTGCATTGCTGAGAAGAGCTAAGTCTATCAAAGTCAATCATTACACAATGTGGATGTTAACTGGGTACAGTATTCTCCTGGTTCTCATTTCAGTGCAACTTCTTTTTTTGTTTGTTTGGGAGGGGATTTTTTGCCTTTTTTTGGTAGGGGGAGGGCAGGGCAATTGGTGTTAAGTGACTTGCCCAAGATCACACGGCTAGTAAATGTTAAGGGTCTGAGGCCAAATTTTAACTCAGGTCCTCCTGACTCCAGGTCCTGTTCTATATTCAGAGTGCCACCGAGCCACCCTCAGTGCAACTTCTTTTTTTTTTTCTTTTGGAGGGTAATTGGGGTTAAGTAACTTGCTCAGGGTTACATGGCTAGTGTTTGTGTGTGTGTGTGTGTGTGTGTGTGTGTGTGTGTGTGTGTGCTAAGTGTCTGAGGCTGGAACCGAACTTGGGTCCTCCTGACTCCAGGGCTGGCTCTTTACTCACTGCGCCACCTAGCCACCCCCTCAGTGCAACTTCTTAAAGAATTGTCTAGAGTACTGAGAGGTTGAGTGACTTGGCCTGAATCCCCCAGCCAGGATGTATGTGAGCTGGGACTTTAACCCACTTCCTCATGGCTTTAAGGCTAACACTCTATTCACTCTGCTCCACTCTCTCAGTACAGGCATTATTATCTACAACTATAGATAGTAGGATCGTAGATTAAGAGCTAGAAATATTGAACAGCCTATATATCTAGCCCAACCCTCCTCTTCATTTTACAGATGAGGAAACTGGAGCCAAGGGAGATTAAATGATTTGCCCAAAGTTACACAAGTTTCAAGCTTCAGAGGCAGGATTTGAACCCAAATTCTCTGTACTTTCCATTTTACCAGGCTATTTAAAACAACAACAACAATGACATCTGAATCAGAAGGCAGTTAAGTGACTTTCCCACTCAGCTAGGGAAGAGCAAAGCCGGGATCAGAGCCTGTGTCTTCTGCAGGGAATGTGCTTTTATATCTACTATATCACAGCTACCTATCTCAATAGATCAACTACTTGGAAAATATTGTGGTGTATTACATAGCCAACCTGTTCAAAGAAACTTTAAACTTATTTTGAAATCACTTGATTAAACATAATTGGTCTGTTCTTCTAAGGGGAATTCAACCTGTGTATATACATTAACTCTGAGTGGAAAAGAAAAGATAGGGATTTTGACAATAAGCCCAAGGAGTTTACATAGATAATGGACAAATCATTAAATCCTAAAATCTAAGTGAGTGTTAGCACAAAATGATCATTTAGGAAAATAATCACTTTGCTTAGCTAATAGTACTTAGGTTAATGAACTAGCCAAATTAAGTACTTTAAAAGCATTTTCGCCATATACAATTTTCATAATTGTTCCCAATTTATCCCCCTGAGTATGTGTCACAACTGAAGTCTATGAAGCAGTTAATGGCCTTAAATAATCAGCAAATCAGTAGACTGGTCTCTATCTAATGATTTGTCTATTTAACCAATGTCTGCTGTCCTCTGTGGGGCAATTATCCTGTTAAAATGATAAACCATATGAGTATATTTTTGTTACCATGGCTAACAGCTGATTTTAAAAAGATACCTTTGGCATGCTATGATCTCCAACTAACTAAATATACATACATATAAATATATATGTAAACATGAACATTTAAAAAATAAGTCTATTAATTTGATCTTCAATGGGAATTTGCTTGGTTCCAAACTTTTGGATCACAAAGAATTAGACACAATCGAGATGACTCAACAACAACAAAAACAAACACATTAGCTATTGTGTATACACCATGATCTCTGAATGTAATTTCAACAGGTAATAGAACCATGTGTATTTTATAAACCTTTCATAGTTTCCTGTTTCTTTCTTTAGTGAATCTGTGATCTCGCAAATCTCTAACCTTTTTCTATTACTTATTTTTCAACAATTTGTTTGGTTTGAATAAATTTATTAGAATACATGAGGCTAAAACTATATTCTTTACATATTTATCCTTTCTTTTTAATTTGATGTTGGTTTTGACCTTTACTCTAATGAGTTAATGGTTGGATGGCATTTAGACAGCTAGCTGATTGCCATGTGACCCCCACATCAGTAAGCAGTAATTTTCTGTTTGTTAAGATATGGTCAGTTTTGACTTTTTGTCATGTTTCTCAGTGTGCACTATGTCCACCTGTCCAGAAGCTTCTGACACTTTTTAAAGAAAATGTTCATTATAGATCATAGTATAGAGGATCATCATTGCTTTGCTGATTAGGTAACAGAGGCCCAGATATATGTAATAACTTTCCCAATGTCATGTAGAGAATAATTTGCAGAACTGGAACTCAAACTCACATCCTCTGACACCAACCTGGTGCTTTTTCTGCTACATCTAAGTATCTTTTTTTAACACACAAACTTTTGGACTATTCAATGTCTTAATTTTGAACAATATTTTTCAACATAGTTTTTGCTATTTTCCCCTCTGTCCACTGCCACTTGAATTTATAAAGTATCAAAGCATATGTTGAAAATCTTGGCAGGTTCTTTATAGAACTTCTCAGTTTCTTCATTCTCAGCAACAGAGATTAATGCACAAGATACCCTCTAATTACCTATATGCTTTTTATTTATGTTCATCATAAGTACTATAAAAAAAAAATCTAAGCATTCCATGAAAGGACACTTCTTGTTTGTTTCAGGCACATGATAAAAACCAATTTGAATAATTCTTTTGTTTACCTCACCAAAGAGAACCTGGGAGACACTCTTCTAGTTAGGAGCAACTTTTCTTTAGTCTTAGGACTTCATTTACCACAAGAATGTCAATATTATTACAGTTTAGTTCTTCCAATTGTTTGGTCACTGGACAAAGTTCCTACTTTTAGAACACCAGCAATTACATTACTGTTTAGAGATAGTCTAAAAACTATGTAATTCTTAGTACCATTTGTTCCCCCACACACACTTTTTGCCACCTCTTCATGGTCCCTGAAGAAACAGAAGTGAAATCACAAAGGAAGAGAACTCTTTTGTCTTTTCCAAAAATTGATATGGTTAAAGAATCCCATCACTTTGTTACCAACCTACAGATTATGAGTCTCTTCACAATTAATGGTACTGGCCATCAGCTGACCTAGTCCCTGGTCGGGACAGTATTCCACACCATACTATATTGTGTCGAATTCTTCTGCCTGCTATCCAAGGACCTCTGTAATCTGGCCTCATTTTACTTATCCAAATTTATTTCCCACGACTTCCCAGGAAGCACCCTTTGCTCCATCATGTCATTCAACTCACTGGCCCCCACTGGTCTTCCTTCCTATCTGCCTTTGCTTGTGATATCAAATCTAGGCTTCTCAGTAGAATCTAAGTACCTTGAGGAAAATTACCTCTGTTTTTGTCTTCACATCTCTATTGCCTAAAACAGTGCCTGGCACACAATAGGTGCCTAACAAAATATCTGTTGAATTAAATTGATTTTAATATTCCACATAAATGCACACATGTGCTTGTGCCTATAACTCCTTTCTTTTTTACTTCTAATCTTCACCTAACCACATCCTATCTATTTTACCCCCAGTTCTTCCATCCCTCCTACCCTTTTGGATCTCCTTCTATGGATATCTATAGCATACCATAGAGTGCTTATTTACATGCTGTTTTGTATTGTTTTCTATTGCTTCATCTGAGTCATTCTTGCTCACCAACTAGATGGAAAAATCCTTGAGAATAGGGTGAATGCTTTATACTTTTGCATCCTCAATAGCACTTATAATAGTGCTGAGCATTTAATGGGTACTTGTTTGTTCAACATATCTTCTCATATTCTATTCTATTGTTACATATTGTCTCACTGGTGGATTATCGGGTTCTTGAAGGCCTTAGAATGGTAATAATATACATCAGTTCTTTTATAAATCATTGATATCATTTCAGTATTTACCCATTCTTATAATGTAGATTGCAACCCTGTCATGCCCTCTATATGATTCTCATATATCTCCTCCTATAAATCTACCAAGAGTTCACCCAATGTTCTAGCTCTAAGTTCTTAAACTTGTTTGTGTCATGGACCTTTTTGGTAGTCTCATTAAGATGATGAACCATGTCTCAGAATCATGTTTTAAAAGCATAAAACAAAATAGATAGGATTACAAAGGAAATTGATTAGATTGAAATAGTTTTCAAAATATTTTAAAAACAAATTCACAGACTCTGCAGAACCCCTATGCTATGATAATAATAGTAATAGGCAATTTTATAACTATACATACTTAGGTTAATACTTGTATTACACAAACTCAAATTCATATAGCATTTATAATGCTTATAAAGCATTTTCCCCACCACAGTCCTGTTATGTAGTCCAAATATCATTATCCCAATTTTAGCAGATAATGAAACTGAGGCTCAGAAAAATTAATTGACATACCCTTGGTCATATATCTAATGTGAGAACTAGGGGCTACACATTAGCCCAAATTATATAGGCTCCATTTTTCTTGCTATGGTATCCTGGTGTTATAAGTAAAAGCTATGGAAAATTTGACAAATGTTTAGAGTTGTTGATAATGATTCTGTCCATTTACATACTACAAAGTACAGTCAAAATTGGCCTGGCCTGTGAATTAGGTTATATGTGTTTGTATCAGTGATTCCACTGAGGATTGTGAAGACAGCAGTTTCTATATGTGGCATGGGGAGACATGAAAGATAAAGAGTCGTTCATAATTATTGTTTCAACTCCAGCCTTAGACTTTTTATTAGGTAGAAGCTGCATAGACAAAATATTTGAGAAATGGAAGTGAGAGCTTTAGATTATATCACATTAAACAGTAGAGATAGATATAATTAGATTCATAGCCCAAATATCTATCAGAAAATTACTTTTCTGTCAAGTAGCATGGTGTTCTTTCTACATGCAAATGATATCACTATTAGAGATGAGATGACAGTGAAATTCCCATGCAATTCTCTCAAGAATCCCTATTCACAGGAGACCTGACCTTACAGAATCTTTTACCTGGGAAACTATGTGTGAATCCACTTGAGAGTGCTGCTAAGAATAATGAGAGGCTTCCTCTCTCACACAGAGAGCAAGCCTATATTAGTTACATGAATTTCTGAGCTGCATGAATCAGATTCACCTGAAGGCAGTGAATAAGGATGTATAGCCTTTAAGAAAATATAGACCCTGATGTGTGAGTGCAGTGACTTGTGAGTCACTATCACCGTCATGTGAAACAAGGCATTCATTTTTTTTCTTAATAATCACTTGTGCTGTCCCCCAGTAACTGGGGAATTCAGATATATTTTCTAGTGAAAATTAGATAAACTCTTCCTCGGTAAGAAATACAATATTGTGTGTGTGTGTGTGTGTGTCTGTGTGTGTTATATTTAGCCCAATTTCAAGCTTGAACTGTCATATTTTCCTAGGGTTGATGAAGGAGCTGGTCAAGAAGAATTGTTTGTCATTTTCAGTGACTAGGCTACGAGGGTGTGCCAGTGTGATATTTTTCCTGTACAACTCTAGAATTAATAAGCAGCAGTAAAATCAACAGTGAAAAACTCTAGATTCTACACTAGTCAAAGTGTTATGTTTTTAATTTGACATCACTAATGATATTGTTCCAGGTAGTTAAATGTTTAATTTGTTCCTTCACACTGAAATTTGGTTTTAATACCTCTAGTTGGACCTTTTCTATCAATGTTATAAATGCCAATGATGCTTCTCTAACAGCACAGTTGGGAAAGAAATCTACTCTCTAGGACATAGGATATTATATATTTCATCCTTATCTTGGGTGTGTACACCTGACTAATCTCAGAAGGTAGGGTTTAATGTTCTGCTGCCTAATTTTTCAATACTCATTTTTTTCTTCCACTTTTTTCATCTTATAAACCACTGTCCTGTTTAGACATGGCTAAAAATTTGTTTTTACTAAATGCAACATGCAGCTATATTATTCTCATGTCATTTCACCTAAGCTTTCTGTTCTTATAATTTGCATGGCATGCTTTTTTTTTTTCATTGTTCAAACTCAATCACAAGGAAGAATCATCCGATAGGCTTTATCTCTAATACATTCTGTCATTCCAGGGCAGAGTTGGGATCGGCTATTTTTCAGTTTCATGTTAGATGTAATCTGCCTTTAGACAGGCAGCATGGCATCAGAGATGTAGTACTAGACTTGGAATCATAAAGACCTGAGTTCAAATTCCATCTAAGAATCCAGCCGTGTTAACCTTGCAAGGTCACTGATTCTAAATGTGCCTCACATTTCTGATGTCTGGAATGGGAGTGATAACAACTATAGCCTTTATCTCATAGAATTTTTCCAGAGACCAAATGAGATGATAGTATGTAAAGCACTTTGTAAATATTAAAGCTCTATTTTGAAAAGACAACTATTGTCATAGATAAAAAAGAGCATGTTCAAATATTTTCCTGTCATACATTGTAGTGATCATTGTCAAAAATGGATGCTATTTAACTATTTGATGAAGACTATGCTTGTGTAACAAAGCAGAGATACTTGGTTTTTATGGGTTGTTTGGGGTTTTTTATGGCTTTATTTTTTTATCACTAAACCTCTGCATTTAAAAATTATGACAAGACAAAGGTCAAGTTCACTCTTGGATATTCTCTAAGATAAGATCCTAAAGCCAGAGAATAGCAAAACATGTAAAAATTAAATGGATCTGATGTTGGATCTGGTTTCAGTTTATTCATTGAATTGATAGCCTCAGATGTCTCATTCTCTGTATTTAGTGAGAATTATCTGTTACAGGTCATTCAATCATGAGTTGAGCCTCTGATCAAGTGAGATATATGTCAAATTCTTTGAAAACCTTAAAAGTATTATAAATATATTTTCCAGTCTTGGCACGAATTATATTTCATTTAATTTCTTTTTTAATCTGACAATTTTTTTAAATATTGAAGATCTATTTTATTTATGGGTAATAATTACTAATGTTTGTATAATACTTTCAGATTTGAGAAGCACTTTACATATATATGTGTGTGTGCGCATACACACATAAATATGCATATGTACATGTATAGAGACAGACCCACTAATACATATATGTGTGTGTGAATATATATGTTTTTGTTGTTTTAATTTCTATCTCAGATTTATATTCTATTAGGTTTCATAGACAGAGTATTGAGAAATGGAGCTGAGATCTATATATAATTATATCAAAATAACCAGGACAGATAAACATGGTCTTATTGAAGGCAGCTAGGTCCCATAGTGAATAAAGCACCAGGCCTGTAGTCAGGAAGATCTGAGCTCAAAATCCTTCCTTCAATACTTACTAGCTGGGTGATCCTGGGCAAGGCATTTAACTGCTGTCTGCCTCAGTTTCCTCAACTGTAAAATGGGGGTGATGACAGCACCTACCTTGCAGGTTGTTTTGAGGATCAAATGAGATAATATTTGTAAATACTTGGCACAGTGACTAGCCCATAGGAGGTACAATATAAATGCTTATTCCCTTTCCCATCCAATTCTTACAACAACCCTATGAGATGTAATTATTATCATTAATCTACAGAGGATGAAAACAAAGGTGAAAGAACTTAAGTGACTTGCCCAAGGTCACACAGTTGGTAAGTATCTGAGGCAGGATTCTAATGATGTCCTGACTACAAGTAGAGGCACCTAGCTGCCTCGTGGCATCATAGGGTTAAAAAAAGTGAATTTACAAATCATCTTGTCTAATTCCCTCATTTCACAGATGAATAAAGTGAGATACAAAGGGGATAAGTTACTCACCAAAGGACTTATGGGCGTTAAGCAGCAGAATCAGGATTCACTTTCAAATTTTCTGAGGAGAATCCAGTGTTTCTGCTGCTCTACCATGCTTCCATGGATTTGTGATCTAATCAATGTAGTTACTCCCTTCAGGGGTGTAGCTTGCAACCCATCCATGCTTTCTCAGCCTTTGAACTCTTGTTGCCCATGTCCTCCCACACATCAACCGGGGGGGGGGGGGGGGAGGTTCACTCAACATTTGGTGTGCTTTGCTCTGAAACTTTTGACATTGCGTAGATAACATCGGAGCACACAAGTTGCCCATCACACTTTTCCTTTACCCTTGGTACACCACCAATTCACTTTCTTTCTCATTCATACATCTCTCTGAGGTTCTCCTTTATGCCACTCCTCCTTTGCAACTCTTTATTGGAACTATGGTGCAGCTTTCTCATGACCACCATGAATCTATTGCCTTTTGGGTGACCCAGAGCCTTAGTTCATAGAGACTAAGGGATCAAAAGACGTACAGTCATATATGAGCACCAGAAGACCACAGGTGTTAACAAAGAGAATGCTTGGGCATTTACGAGAACTTCATAGTTTCCCAAATTTTATAATTTTGCTATGATCTTCCTACTGAATTCTAGGTCCACACTATTGTCTGTACATCACATCTATAGTTATAGTCACACCATACATATATCAATATACCATCTCTAGGGCCTGCCCTCCCAACTTCCTACTATAGTCTGGACAATAGGCATTCTTAAGTCACTTGCTTTGTCTGTATTGATGGTTTGACCAAAATCTTTTTTTAATAATTATAGGGGACTGTATTGTTCTAATCAGCACAATATTATCCACATACAAAAGAGAAACAGTTACTATTTAGTATTTATGCTCACTCAAATCCAAGTCAACTGCAAGTCATGTTATTAATTCCCTGATGTCATGGTCCTCTTCAAGAATGAAGAACAAGCACAACAGCGATCTACACACAAGAGCATCTTGAGGACCTCACCATCTCTAGGAAATTCCTCTTACACTTGGAATTTACAATATACTTTACCCCTGACAAATACCTTTGCCATGTAAATATCTCTCTATTTGTGTCTCACTTGATATCAATAAAAAATTAATTAAATCAAAGGGTTTTTTAAGGTAATTATCTCTTCTGTTGAATCTTTTAAGAAATCATATATGAATTAAACATTCGTTGAAAAAGTGTTGATCAAATCATTTTAAAAAGAATTAAAGCCAATGTATGTAGTGGAAGCTTGTGTCAACCCTTCCTACCCCTTCCAGTCAACTTTGCAACTGTAAAGATGTGGTTTGCTGTTGGGTGCTATTTGCAAAAATCTTGCTGGATCTTTTCTCTTATTTTCATCAAAAATGACCTTGATCAGGGGTAGCTAGGTGGTACAGTGAATAGAGCACCAGCCCTGAAGTTAGGAGGACCTGAGTTCAAATTCGGCCTCATACACTTGACACACTTACTAGCCCTGTGACTTTGGGCAAGTCATTTAACCCCAATTGCCCTCCAAAAAGCAAAAAAAAAAAATGACCTTTGATCCATGTGTGTAATAGTCTCATAAAGATATTGTGGAGATGTAAAAGGCCTATGAGTCAGTAATTATTCATGCTTTCTTAGTTGCCTTGTTTAGGGAAGTAATAATATCTATGGTTTTCCCTTAGTGCTGTCTTCTCTCTTAAATATATCAAGAATTGATTTCTCAGGGCGGCCAGGTGGCTCAGCGAGTGAGAGCACCGGCTCCAGTGTTGGGACGACCTGGAGATCGAATCCCGGGCTCGGACGCTCAGCACCACACCCAGAAATAACTGGCCGTGTAACCTTGAGCAAGTTACTTAACCCTGATTGCTTATTAAAAAAAAAAAATTGATCTCTCATTGGCCTCAAAATCATGTTACTTCTTCATGCACCTCCTTTTTGTTTACGTGATTCATATAGAAGGTGGTCTTGTATCTTTTTCATTGTTGGTACCATTTCTTTTTCCTCATGAGGCTTATTGGGAAACATGATGAATTCAATTTAGTGGCTTCACCATTATCTATAGAGAAAATATGCTGTTATAAGTAACTTAGATCTTTGGTAATTTTTTTGTTTGTTTCTTTTACTATCTTCCTTTGACTTTAATACTTAAGTACTTTCAGGACAATATCACTGGACTGGGTCTTTCACCAAGTTTTCTGTAATTGGGTTTTAACCTTTCCTGCTTTTTGCTGTTTATGAGTCAATGCTGCTCATACTTTTTCATTATTCTTTTTTGCTAAGATTTTGCAAATGTTTGTATTCTAATCTGGTGTTGGCCTAGGTTGCCAGATCTCTCTGCCTGTCAAGGAAAATTAAATATTTAGCTGAGGCAGCCTCTAGACCTTTTTTTTTTTTCCTTCGCCTTGGTGATTGACTGTTTTATATCAGTTAAAGCTCCTTAGGAAGTGGTGATAGTATGTGTCAAAGTCGGTTCTTATATCTATTGCTATCAACATTTTCCAGCATAAAACTCTCTTGTTGAAATATAAAGAATTAGAGTTGTTTTAATTGCATACATTTAAATGCATAAAATATTTTCTTCTATTTCAATGAGGATTTTGACCTCTACTCTAACAAACTGACAATACACACAAAGCTAATTCAAGAATGATTCAGTGGCTAGTTATTTTCTATCTGTTAAAATGCAATCAACTTCATTTTTTTAATGTTCTTAAGTGCTTGTCATGTCCCAGGTCCCCTAATTTTCTTGGAAAAGAAAGTATTCGTGAAATGTTGGCATGCAGCTTCTTAATCTAAGAACCTTTGGCCTATTTTTTGTTTTTTTTCTGAGTTCTATTTTCCAACATGTTTTTTGTTGCCCTCCCCTTTGCTCACCTTTGCGCTGAAGTCAACAAACATTGAAATACTTATAAGGTGATCCAATTTGGAAGATCTCATCAAGCTCTTCATTGAGTTTTTATTGTTTTCCATTTCCTTATCCTGCACAACTGAAGTGGGTATGTAGGCTGCAATTATCTTCATGTTGTTCATTTTGCAAATGTTCGTCATGAGCAGCACAATACAATATGACCATATATGCCATGATATGCTTGTGTTGGTTGTCTTTGGACACGTTATATCCAACCCTGCCGACTTATTTCTTATAATTCATGAGGAAAATTTCTTGAACCATCCTTCCACGTAGCTGCCAATTCCTTTCGTTTTTCACATGTAACAGCAATGTCAAGATTAATATTGAGTTGCTATAGCAAGTATATCTAGTAACTGATCATTGGAAAAGTATCACATTTAGAGTCCAACTGTTAGTATCTGTAGTCCAAAGACTGTGGTTTTTAACACTCTTTGTCTTCTTTTCTATCATTCTGCTACAAAGAAATGATGCTCATATTCTATTTTTCTTTGCTTCATAGATTTAGCCAGAGAATTCATCACTAATCAGTCAATCTACAAACCTTTATCAAATACCTAATATGTTCGAGGAGATATTCTAGGTCCAGGAAGCAAAAATACAAAAATAAATTTGTCCCTACCTTCAAGGAGCTAATATTCTATAGGATTGTGGTTTGCATATTTCTTTATATATAACCAGGACAATCTTTGGAACACAGGCACAGTCTAACCACAATACTGTGCTTTTTCTTTTTTTTTTTCCCCTCCCTAGTGTTATTCCAGATGACTCATTTGATATGGCTATTATGTAAGAAATTCCTGTTTATTGGACTAGATTACCTCTAAGGCCCCCTGAGATTCTGTTATACAACCCAGAGGGAAAAAAAAATAGACCAGATAAATTGTTATATATTCACACCTTGCCATCTTATACTTCTGAACTTAATTTTTAACCCAAATGTAAAACTTTACATTTGTCCCTCTTTAATTTAATCTTATTATATTATTTCAACTTGTTAGATTATTATTTCATCTTATCAAATTCATTCCAATGTTCTACCTAAGATTTTTTGAATCCTGAATACATAATATAACAGTAGTTATCCCTTCCAGTTTTGTGATGTATGAAATGTTTATAGCATTTCATCTATGCCTTTATCAAAGCCATTGAGAAAAAATGGCAAATAACACAAGGCCATGCACAGACCTTCTTCCATGATGACATGGAGCTCTCTTTTTTTTCCCTAAAATTTTATTTTAGACTCAAACACCAGAACACAGATAGAGAATGGAGAAAAGAAACAAAAACATATCATAAACTTAACTATTGGAACTTAAATACAAAGTTAGAAAGAAATAAAAGCATGTCATATGCATAGCAGAACATGAGAGGATTCAAAATATGTCACAATAAATTTTCATTTCAAGAAAGCCTATATGATAAATAATATTCATTATGCTGAGAATGGCCCGTCTTTTCTTTGCTTCCTTGTGAGTTTTCTTTTGTTCTCTGCTGTGCACTTTTTTACTTTGTTCTTTTTTTCCCATCCCCAAACCCCTCTCCCAGAAGGCCACAATAAAGTTTAGATATGTTTCTTTATAGTTATAAATATGTACATACTCTCCCCCAACTTCCAGAAGGCTACAATAAAGTTTAGATATGTTTCTCTATAGCTATAAATATACATCTATACATACATATATAGACATATACTTTCCCAAACCCATTCTACTACTGATCTTTGTTTTTATGTATATGCATATCTCTTGTTTCCTATACCTTCAAATGCTTCCTCTACTTTACTTTTCCCCATTACCTTACCATCCTATGACTTGCCTATCCCCTTTCCAAAGATTCCTCCTCTATCCTCCCATTCCCATAAATCTAAACACCCATCTATACCCCAATTTACCTATTCTCTCACCCTCCCCTCTAAAGATCCCTCCTTTGTTCTCTCCCCCCTCCCTATTTCCCTACCATTTTATTTCTTCTGAATTTGGAAGATTTCTATTCTTTAAATATATATATATATATATGTATATATATATATATATGTATTGTTCCCTCTTACACCCATTCCCAAAGAAAGTAGGTTACCAGAACTACCAGCCCTCCTCCCCCATCTAATTCCTCTGTATCAATTCTTCCTCTTGCACCTCATTTGTATAAAATAATTACTCTTTTTAACTGTTCCTAAATGGTTTTGCTTTTTAAATTCATAACATGCCCAAGTTTTCCCGAATCTTTCTCATGAACTACACAATTATTAATAAGAATCTTAGACATAAATTTTACATTTTACATATATCAAAAGTAAACAGTCTATTGTTATGGATCCCTTATAATCAGTCTTTGTTATGTACCTTATATTTATATTGGTTCTTGTATGTCAAGTCATCTATTAAGTTCAGGCTTTTTTAAAATAAAGTCTTGAAAATCTTAGAATTTATCAAATGTCCATTTTTTTTTTCAATTAAGATAATAGTTAACTTTGCAGGGTATGATATTTTTGCCTGGAGCTCCAGTACTTTTGCTTGTGCTTTTTCAACATGGTAGAATCTACTAGAATTTACATTTCACTGGAATAGCCTTAGAGAATTCAGGGCTCTATAACACAGGTATGCTGGAGCCGGATTAAATCAGTAGCTGAATATTTATTTTTTTCATTGTGAACATTTATACCTCTAAAATAAGCATATTCTCCAGATCAGGGCTTGAGATATTGTTCTTTTGGTTTCTAAATTTAAGGAAGTATTGGAGAAAAATATTAATAAAGCAGGTTAAACTTAAAAGTGTGTCCTTCATGACATTTTTTTTAGGGAGAGTGATATTAAACATTTATCAGCCCACCCTGATCATTCCTATGCTATAGTTAGGTATCTATATCAGACTTACTTTACCTAATTTTTTTTAATTAGGAAGGTTAATTTTTACTTCTGTGCTTATCACTAAAAAATCCAAACTCTTAACTATCATAAGCCATGATGGAAAACAGTATAAAAAACTAGTTAATGTAATCTGTAAGTTTTTCTCCCTTTAATGCGCTCTGAAAGATATGTGGATTTTTGTATCAAATCATGGATCCTTTGCCATGGAAAAATGGACATGTGTGAAACATCTTTTTCTCATGAAATTGTTGTTTGCCAAGATGTTGGTCATTAAGAGTCACTGTATAATTTGATAATTATTGTTTCCTTCTTTCCCAAGAAGCAAATTGCTGTCATTATCAAGGAAATATTTGTCTCAACATTTATTTGAGCTATCATCCAAGTTTTTTTTAGTTCAATTGAGGAAGCCTCTTTGGAGAGAACGGTGCCAAAAATGTTTCCTTTTTCCAACCAGTCCTAGTTTGATTGTTTGCATGATTGTTGAGTGGTACTCAGTACCAATGCAGCTAATAAAATTATTGTCCTCATCCCCAAAAACCCTAAACTAGGATTCTGATAATATCTTTCTTTACCAAAAGCAAAACATTATTCACTCTAAAGGATTCCACTTATCCACTTATGTACTTGGAGCTCTTCAACCTTCACTTGAACTATTGTAATAGCTTCCTAAATGTGTCCCTAACCTAAGGCTTTCCCCATTCCAATCCATCCTCCCCAGAGCTAACAAAGTAGTGCAGGTCTGAACATGCCATGCACACCCTCCCATTCAGTAAATCCGATGACTTCCTAATGTAAAATCTCCTCTATTAACATTTAAGGCTCTTTGCAACCTGACCTTATTGTATCATTTCAATCTTTCAGCTTTCTGATATGGTTATCCCCTCAGAGCATGAGAGAAAAAAAGAGACAAAGACAAAGACAGAGAGTGACAGAGATGGAGAAATAATGATTTCCTTTGTTTGGTTTCAGTTCTTCTCTCTATGAATTTAAACTGCCAGACCTAACATATCACTCACTTTAAAAGCATGAAAATGTTCCAATAGAAATACCACCATGGCTTCTACTGGAAAGACCCCTAGTTAATATTAACCAGGAGTATTTCTAGTAGAGTGATTTATCCTTTCCCATGCCAAAGGTTCTGGGGCCTGTGACTGACAGAGTATGTCACAAACAGAAGTATAAATTCTCCCCTCAAAGAACAATCCTAGATTTAGCTGCACTCCAGGAAGCACATTCTGTCTGTTCTGTGGAAAGCAATAACTCATTTCAGAATGCCATTGAAACTGCTTCTTACTGGTTTCAGGCACACAAATCCCATATAGGCAATACATAATTTTCCATGAATATCTGTAAGCATAGACTAAAATTTGATCTTAGTTTCGTGTTTGTTTATTTTCTCCTATATACACACACACACAGAGCTATCTATCTACATAATATACATGTATAATATAGTAACATACAGCACAAGCTAGATGCCTGTGGATATGCTTATTCTGTAATTCAGTCATGCTTTCCCTCCTTTTCCACTTTCTTGCTTCACCTTCTCAGTGCTTGTGTCCTGCTTATAGGAAATATATTAGTCTGGTTTTTTCTTTAAGAATATGTCACTGTAGAAAATTCAGTTTAAAAAACTTTCATTAACAAATTTCCCTAATGTTGATATTCTATACCTAATAATATGTATTAATAACATATCTATAATGTTTTATACCTAAACTAAGAGTTTTCAATGGACATCTATTTTTTTGTTTTTTTAATATATTTTATTTCATTAAATATTTCCCAATTATATTTTAATTATATTTATTTTTAACATTTTAAGTTCCAAATTCTCTTCCTCCCCTGACCCTCCCCTACTGCTTGATAAGGCAAGCAATATATTGATCGTACATGTGAAGTCTTGAAAAACATATTTCCATATTAGTCATGTTGCAAAAGAAGACGAACCAAAAAAAAGAACAATAAAGTTAAAAAAAATATGATTTAATCTGCACTTAGATTTCATCAGTTTTCTCTCTGAAGGTGGACAACATTTTTTTTCCTCATGGATGCTTTGGAATTGAATAGACATTTTTTGTTTACCAAATTGGAAAAGAAAAGAAAGGAGCAGCTAGGTAGTACAGTAAACAAAGCACTGGCCCCGAAGTCAAGGGACCTGAGTTCAAATCCTGCCTCAGATGCTTGACACTTAACTAGCTGTGTGACCTTGGGCAAGTCACTTAACCCAACTGCCTTGCTATCCCCCTCAAAATAAAAAGAAAAATTAGAATTCATTGTATGAATGCTTTATAATATCTTTGATTTTTTTTCATAAAGTAGAATATTCTCAACCACTTCATATGTTTCAATAACCCAACATGTCTGTGATCTCATTGAAACAATGCAACAATGCAAACTACAATCAATACTTGCCTGTCCATCCCGTGGGACTGTCATTCATATCTTCCTATAAATTTGCCACAAAGAGCAGATCCAAGATTTGGGAGGTTTTCCTTACATTCTATTGATATTACAAGGAACATACCAGATCTGGATCTCACTAGGTAACCATTCCATCTTTTTCACTCATCCATTTCTTTCTTCATATCCTTTCTCTTACTCCTCTTGAATAGCTCTTAATGTGACGTAGCCCACTTCTATACACCTTGCACCTCTCTGTGGCCCTTGGGATGATCTTTCAGTTCTTTGAAGATTCTGATGTTCCATGTTTTCTTCCTATTACCCGTCTGACCACTTCTACATCACTAGAAGAGAGGTGTAGAGAGAAG
>NW_027186304.1:84273765-84303325 GCF_028583685.1 Petaurus breviceps papuanus
TGTGTGTGTGTGTGTGTGTATGTGTTCATGTATGTGTATTTATATATGTCCAATTTTATTCTCTCTCTTGAGTTTCTATTATGTTTCACCAACTTCCCCTATTATATATTTCAAACTAGATGTTCCAGAGACACACTTCAAGCTTGGTGTGTCCAAAACAGAACTCATTATCTTTCTCACAGAAACCCATCCCTTTACAAACTTTCATATTTCTCTCAAAGTCACCATAATTCTTGTAAGTCTCTCAGGTTTGTACCTTCACCAATGTTGTTGGCTCCTCATTCTCTTTCACCTCACATATCCAATTATTTACTAAATTATGTCTCCTCACTCTTATCCATCTTCCACACAATTGCCAAGTCTGCCTAGGTCACTCTATTACTAATAAAATGCAGCAGCCCCCTACTGCTTTTGGAATACCAATTCCTCATTTTGTCTTTTAAAGCCTTTTATGACTTCACTCCAACCCATTTTTCCAGCTTCATTATACATTACCCCTGCCCCTTCTCCCATTCTACACTATAGCCAAACTGATCTCTTGGCTATTCTTCACACATGGTGCTTGATCTCCCATCTCAATACCTAACAGCCACCCTCCATTCCTGGACTGAACTCCTTCCTCACCTCCAGTGTATAGAATCCCTCTTCTTTCAAGACAAGTCAAGTACCACGTTCTACACAAAATCCTTCTTGATTTCCTCCCAAGAGCTAGTGCCTTCCTTCCCTAACTACTTCATATGTAAGTACTTCATATTCATTTTTAGTTTATTCTGTATATACTCATATATGTACGTATTATCCCCTCCCCACAGAAAGTAAGTTCCTTGAAAGTATGGATTGTGTCAATCTTTCTTTTTATATCAAGAGTGTCTGGCACATGGCTGGTGCTTAGTAAATGTTTTTTGATTGATTGATTATTGGGAAAATATTGGTATTAAAAAGATAGACTGAAGCTTTCATTTAAAAGAATTTTGTAATTTTCCAAAAGCAAGCCAGCTGGTCTCCTATTCCTGCTCATAGGATCTGAATATCATGGAACATGGTTTCATTTTGAGCCTATTTCCTGCTCTTTTGTTTGTCACAAAGGTCATTTCTTAGACCCTTTATTTGTAGCCATGCAAAGACAGCTTGCTTTCCATATGGAAAACAGGTAGTTGGGAAGGTTGCCTTGTATGTGTTGATGATTATAGTCAACCCTAAATGACCTGAAAGTTTGCATAACTGAAATTTGCACATCTTTGAAAACATCCCTTTCATTAACCTCTCCTGATTATTCAAAAAGTCTGGATTTATGTGATATAGGAATCAGGTCCATATATACACATGTGCTTGAAACAAAGAGCTTCTTAAAGCAACTCTCCAAAATTTCAACACTGAGCAAGGATATTTTTAGATCAGCAAATAAAAGTTATACTTAGACTTTTTATAAAATGTCCCAGGAAATGGTGTCTTCTACATAATGGAAGTGGCACTTCTTGATATACCTAAGTCTTTCTGAACACTCTAGCTGCTGTCAATCCCTGTTACTACGTGAAAATTCAATCAAGGCCAAAATTTTATCTTTTTTTTTTCAAAAGCCCTAAATGGACTTTGTTGCAATTTTTTGGAGAGAATATATTTTAGCTCAACTTAGATTTATTTTGCCTCATGAAGTGTTAGTAGAAATTTGGTATATTCCATTTTTTCATCAATACATCTAAAGAGGTTTTAGCAGATGAGTTAGTGAACTACTCCAATTAAAAACAAAATCCATCACTTGGTGGCCAGCCTCCCAGAACCCATGGGGGAGCCAGGCCAAAGAATGACTAGCAGCAAAGCCATCTCCTTCCCTTTCTTTCATTCTTCTCCCAGAACCTCCAAGTGCCCAGACCCCAAGTGGGCCAGTCACCTACAGCTGGGTACCCTTTTACTTTGCTTTTCCTTCTCCACTCCTTTATGTGTATGCCCAGACCTAGCCCAGCAGGAAGAACAACATGGCTGTCTTTACCACTGTGAGGTCCTTGTGGGCAAGAATTATTTCTTGCCTTCCTTTGTATCCCCAGCTGTTCTCACAGAGCCTTAATAAATGCTAGATGACTGGCTGACTGACTGCTTGGGTGTCACTGCCTGCAAACCTTCCAGTGAGATAGAAGACCACCAGGCCTGACCATCTGTCCTGCCACAGAGCCTTCTAAATTCCTGGGCATCTCTTGGCCATCTGTCCTGATGTTGTCCCTTGAGGGCCTTTCTATCCACCATTCAACTGGACTCTTTTGCATGTGTGATATTCCTGAGCTAGATTATTAATTCACAAAGAGCAGGCTCTACCTCTTTTTTTCTATTCATATCCTTCAAATGGGGTCACAAAGGGTCAGACATGACTGAAAAATAACTGAACAATAATAAAAAGCAATGAAGCTGGACATTGCTAGGCCGGTCCTCAGACGATATACTCAGAATCCTCCAATAAAAGCCTTTTCAACTTGCAAGGAGCTGCCAGACTTTACATTTTGTCAATATAACTCTCGAGAACCCAGATGACCTCCCAGCAAGATGAGATGTCACAGTAGGTCTATAGTCAAGGGTATTGGTTTTCTCATCTAATTTTGGCCTCTTCGGTATCACCTTTCCCCCGAGACTTAAAGAGGAATAACCTTACTTGTTGAAAATAAAAGGGAGAGACTTTTCATCGGTCTACTTTTTCCTGGAAGTTTTCTGCATTTATCCTGTGTGCACAGCATACAGAACAATTTACCAAAGTCATTTTCTGTCTTCATTTTTAGTAGTAGAGTACTTGGCTTTAAAGGGGAAAAAAAGGAGAAATTATGCAGTAATGCAATATGCAGTACACAGAAATTATACCTTAAGTTTCTTCAGCTTGGAAAAATGTTCCTAATACAAACACACACTGGAAATATCATCAAAATAAATTAAACAAATCAGAAAACAAAAGTCACAGTTCATTAGATTGTGAGCTATTTGAGGGCAGGAACTCTGTTCTGCCTCTTTGTCTATCCCCAGTGCTTACCAAAGTGGCCAACACTTAGTAGGTACTTAATAAATGTCGATTGATTATTGATTGATGTGTTAACAGGATTTTAAATAATTTTAAAATCATCATAGGTTATTATAAAAGACTTTTTTGCCCTTCCCAAAGTAAGTTGAGACACCTAAAGAAGAGATAATAAGTTTATTCATTGTACTTTCCTGGTGCTGTTTTCCTGCTTCTGATTAATCTATTCAGCCCACACAATATGTTTCCTGGTCCTGATTTTTTGTACCCATGCATCAGTGACAGTGAATGAGTCACTGGCCAGACTAGACCGTGTCATTATTTAACACTATCATATTCAATCAACTTTTGGTACCATTTACTTAATAATCTAAAAATGTCTGTTTTGTATTTTCAGAATGCACTTTATGTTTTCAGATTCATGTGATTCAATGAAGTTCTTATGAGTTATATTTTATTTGTTCAAGGTTACATATCAATTTGGTGAGAGAATTTGAATATGAATTGAGTTTTATTCCAGATTTAGGTACCATATAGTTGTCTATGTTGCTTATAAGAAGGAACGTTCAGTTGGCCATGTATCCGGGGTGGTTTAAGGTAAAGGTACTGAATAAAGCCTGAATCAGATTGAAATGTCATTGGGAAATATTTAATAAAATAAATAAAAATACAAGAAAAAACAGATAATATTATATTTTAAAACTAAGTCAATATGTGGCCCACAAAGTTCCTTACAAAACAATTTGTTATTCAGTTGTTTCAGCCGTGTCTGACTTCCATGACCCTATTTGGGTTTTGTTTTTTTTGGCAAAGATATTGGAGTGGGAGGTGGCTAGGTGTTGCAGTGAATAGAGCACTGGCCCTAGAGTCAGGAGGACCTGAGTTCAAATCCGGTCTCAGACACTTAACACAAAAAAGTAGCCATGTGACTTTTGGCAAGTCACTTAACCCCAATTGCCCTGCCTTCCCCCCCTCCAAAAAGCAAAATAAATAGATGAATGAATGAAGGTACTGGAGTGGTTTGCCATTTCCTTCTCCAGCTCATTTTACAGATGAGGAAATGGAGGCAAACAGGATTAAGTGACTTGCCCAGTGTCACATAACTAGAAAGTGTTTGAGGCCAGATTTGAACTCTGGATTAATCTTCCTGACTTTAGGTCTCACACTTTATCCACTCTGCCACCTAACTGATTATTCCCAGATTAGTGGCCCCTTTTCTATTTGACTTTGACATCTCTGATTTAAGGGGACATTGCTAGGAGATACAGGTAAATAAGATGGTCTCCTATGACCTCTTCTGTCTTTCTGATGAGTTAGCCATCCTTAATTAATTCAAGTAACTTGACCCCAGTGAACTTCATTAATAAGTATTGAAAGCAAAATAAAAAACAAATTTTGGGACATGTGATTTCTGGGCCCCTATCAGTTGTATCTGAAAGACTATAATTAATGAGAGGTACAATAGTATCAGAGAAGGGTAAAAGTTGTCCCAGTTTTCAAAAAAAGGAAAGAGAATAGAGTTTTCATGCTATAAAGAAAACGACAATGAGGATAGGAGGATGACGACTGCTATACCCCAATATGATGATATGAGAGAGAGCCATTTCCTTCCTCTGATGGTCCACCTGCCACTCCACCAGCCTCACTCCATGCGCCAGCCTAGGCTTCTCCCTTCCAGGATCCTGTGGCCTTCACACCCATCTCCCAGGATTGCATTCTGAAATCCTGCCCAGTCACCTGACCTGGGGATTCATATAAGGTCACCCAGGATCGATATGGGATCACTGTGGTAAGATCGTATGGAAGGGGGAGGTCAGCAGAAAATGGAGCTGGTAATACTAGTAGTACTTACCACAAAGGATGACTGAGAAGAAAGTGCTTTGGCTTTACAGAGTTAGGATAGAGTTATGGATAAGACCTATGATTCCATTGGTACAGGAAAGTCCCAGATGTGGAAGCTCTCTCTTCCATTATAGACTGGCACCTTTGTGCAACTTAGTTTTATTGAGCTGCCTAGAGCACTGAGTACTTAGTTGTCTTGCTCAGGGGAGTTTATGTCAAAAAGAAGACCTGAATTCAGGGCTTCCTGACTCAGAAAACATTGTTCTATCCACTAGGCTATGTTACCTCCCTTACCAATGGTAAAACATTATCTAAATATCAGTTTAATGTGTCATTTATTCATCTGGTGCCCATGGTACCACCATATTTTCATGGTCTCATTGCAGTGCTATGTGTGGGTTATAGAGAATGCCTGAAGTTTCAGAAGTGATAAATGTTCTTGCACTTTATAGATGGTCTTTAGGGATTTTTTAGTCTAACCTGTCCCTTTGAGAGATGAGATGAGTCTTTCAAAATGACAACTTGACTTGCCCAATTTTACATTGTTCACTAGAGCATTGAACTTAGACCCAGAATAATTGGGTTCTAACTTTGCCATTCCTTAATGATCTTAGTGCAGAATAATATCCTGGGAAAGCACATATCACCTTCTGTTCTTTCCTTTGGTTATTTTTGTGACTGCAGTCTCTCTTGCTGAATTGTAACTAGGGTCAGGGCCTCCTTTGCACATAGTAGACATTCAATAAATATTTAAGGAAGAAAATGGAGGAATGTGGCAACATCATGCAGGCAGATGAAGAGGAAGAGAAGAAGAAAAAGAAAAAGATTTTTAAAGAGGCTGAAATACAAAATCTGAACCAATAATTGAAGGAAGAAAACTTGAAGGGAACATAGAATTGACTAGTTCCAGCTGTCCATTGTGATAGAACACAGAATGAAACTGATTCTTTCCTTTATGTTTTGTGCCAATCATCAGGAAACATGCATGAAAAGAGACATTAATTTTCCTTCTTATTTGGAGTTTATTAACATTCCCCTTGACATAATTCTGTTTCCTCTTTTTCATTATTTTCACCATGCTTAAATTCGTGTTCATTAAGGCACTGATACATGGGAGAAGTAAATGACATGTATGTTACTAAATAATGGGAAATGATGGCAGACTTAGCAGAAACACTGTTTCCTTCAGTACATGAAGTAGCATGGTGTAGTAGCTAGAGATCTGGCCTCAGAACCAAGGAGACTTGTCTTCTGATGCCACCTCTGTTACATACTGGGTGTGGATTCTTGACATGTTACTTAATTTCTCAATATTCTAGGCAACTCTCTAAAATAGTAGTTCTCAAAGTGTGATCAGGGAACCTTTTGGAGTCCCTGAAACCCTTTCAGGAAATCTTCAAGGTCAGAATTATTTTTATAATGATAATAAGATGTTATATGTTCTGATATGGCAAATATGGATAGATATAACCCACATAAACAAAAGCTCTTGGGAATTCCTAAATAATTTTTAAAATGATTCTGAAGTCTCATAACCAAAATGCATGAGAATGGCTGGTCTAAGACTACAAGCTGTGCAAAAGGGCTGATGTACTTGAATAGAGGGAATTTCCCTCTCTTTCTGTGTGTTCTTTATGCCAATAAAATGAATGTATAGTACCTATCTCTCCTTAAATATAAGGATCTACAATCTCATTGATGAGGATCTTCCCTCTACCAAATCTGATTATCACCTCCCTACAATTCGCTAGAAGGTCTTAAAATTCTTGTGACCAAAAAGACCTCCACCTTGTGACTAACCTGGTAACGAGTCTTTATGAAATTAAATAGGCTACTCCTTGGACAAGAGAAGGTCCATCCTTGGGATAATACAGTGGCATCTGATGCTCAAGACACAACAAAAATGGAGAAACTCGGTAAGATGACCACAGGTTCTTGCAGGTTCCATTATCAGAGGACAAGCACTGAGAGGTCCTTTCAAACTAGAAATGTTTCCAGTATTGGACCTATTAATGTTTCAAGGAAATATCTGATTAAAAATTCTGGGCTTCCTGGGGAGCACAACCCCTCCAAAATTCATTTTCTATCCTCTTACCTCAAATCTTTAAACTTACCCATTCAGAAATGCAGTTTTTCTGAGCTTTAAGATTTCCATGGAAAGAAACTCTTATCTCCCTTAGCAACTGATTCCCAAACCTACACAATCAATTACAATTCAAGTCCATTTATGATACCATTGTGAGTCGTGAAAAGGGAGGGGGCAATTCTAGGTTTATAGGCAAAGGGAAGTACAAGACTGAGGGAAGAAGGAAAACAGCACTGAAGGAAAAAAGAATATGTGGGACTGAGGAGAAGGAATCAACAGAAGTGAAAGAATAAGGTGGCTAAACCCCAGTACAATCAATCTTGAATGTTCAGCTCTGTTATCTATGGACCTCCAGGTCTCTCTCCTTCTTCCCTTGGTACCTGATTTCCTGCTAATTGTCTTCTCAACCCTAACCCATGTCCCCCATTTTAAACCTGGAGGAGATTCTTGAACCTCTTTAGTCCCATAATCAATGGCTGTAGTCTACTTCAACTCTACATAGGTGTGGTCATTCTCTATACCTCTCCCTGAGGTCTGAATCCCTTCTCACTTTAATTTTCCCAATAACCAGGATTCTTAGTTACTGGTCATACTATAAGTCAATGAGCTTGAATTCAGCTCCAGCAAAATTCTGAAATGTATCATTAAAAGGATAGTGAATTTCTAGAGAAAAGGAAATGACAATCACCAGGGACCAGAATGGCTTCTTTATGAACAGGTTGTGCCAGATAAATTTCATTTCTTTTTTTTAAAGGAAAATCTAGACATATCAAGAGGATACTATAGCTATGATTTACCTTGAATTTTAATAAGGCATTTTAATGGAGAGTGTTGAGCGAGTGGAATGCCTCTGCATTCTGCTCTTTTTAGCAACTTGGATGAAGGCGATAGTTAACAAATTTGAAAATGACACCAAGAAAGCTTACTGATACTGACTGACAGTCAGTACTCAAAGTGGTGTAAGAGGGGAAAAAAAAAGTAAAATTTGTGTGTGTGTGTGTGTGTGTGTGTGTGTGTGTGACAGAAGACCTAGGTTCTAATCCTGCCTTGGCCACTCATTATCTGAATGTCCTTGGACAAGTCATTTAGCCTCTCTGAGATTCAGCTTCCTCATCTGTAAAATAGGGGGTAGGACTGGATAGCCTCTAAATGACCCATTTGACTCTAAAATTATGATCCCGTGATTTTTAAAGATCCTTTAAGGCATATTGTATCATAAATAATAAAGTGAAATGTAATTGGGATTACCATGAAGTCCTTCATCTGGGTTCAAATAATCAATTTTCCAAGGGCAAAAATGAAGAAAGCAAAACTAAACATCAGTATCTGATAAAGATTGGTGGGGTGCTGTTAATGGACTGTAACACTAATATGTGTTGATAGTATTATATAGAAGGCAAAATAATTGATGCAATCTTAGGCTATCTCAGAAATGTATAGTGTAAAAGATTAGCTCTAGAGTACTATGTTCACTACTGGGTAATACCTTTTAGAAAGGTCACGTATCATTTGGGAAATGTCCACAGGAAAGGAACCAGGACAGTGAAAGGCCTCAAATTCATGTCATATCAAGAATGTGTTGAAAGAATTAGGGATGTTTAGCTTTGAGAAAGAAGACTTAGCTGAGGTCTGAGAGCTGTCTTCATAAATGTCCCCTTCAAGCAAATGTAAGCAGCTAAAAGCAGTATTCATATAGAAGGAAGGTTAGAGTTATTCTCCTGTGTCCCAAAGGACAGAACATTGCAAAGAGGCAAACAGCCTTGATGGAAGGAAAACTTCTTAACAATTACAGATATCCAGAAGTAGAAAGGTGTCTTTCAGGAGGTGAGGATGTCCCTTTTCTTGAAATCGCTAAGCCCAATGCTGAATGAGCACTTCTCAAATGTGATGCAAGGAGAATCTTTCAGAAACTTCATGGACCAAGCAGGCTCTGAGTTGCTTTATTTTTCTTTCTGAAGGACAATTGGGGTTAAGTGACTTGCCCAAAGTCACACAGCTAGTAAGTGTGTCAAGTATCTGAGGCTGGATTTGAACTCAAGTCCTCCTGACTCCAGGGCTGGTGCTCTATTCACTGCGCCACCTAGCCACCCCTGAGTTCCTTCTTAATATTGAGGTTCTGTGGAAGACAAAATGCAAATAATGTTTTAATAGCCTTGTAATTCATTTATGAAGTGCCTACTATACACAACATTTAGTAAATGCCTGTTACTGTTCAATCATTTCAGTTGTATCCGCCTCTTTGTGAACCCTTTTGGGGTTTTCTTGGCAAAGATATTAGAATGATTTGCCATTTCCTTCTCCAGCTCATTTTACAGATGATGAAACTGAGGCAAACAGGTTTAAGTGACCTGCCCAGGGTCACACAGCTGGTAAGTGTCTGAGGCCATATTTGAACTCAGGAAGATGAGTCTTTCTGACTCCAAGCCCAACACTCTATCCACTGTGCCATCTACTATAAACAAATCGTTGTACTAAGCTTTAGAGGAGCTACATACTTTAGATAAGACAGTCCTTGCCCTTCAGTAGCTTATAGCCTAGTAGGGGAACGTAGCACATACATAGAAAACTATAATACATAAATATAGAACACAACATGTATGTAATCTAATTATGTTGCATACATGTACATGGGATAATGAATAAACTATGATACATAAATAACCATGAAATTTTATGTCTCCATTAGTATTTACAATTGAAGCACATGATTCAAAGCGAGTTATTTTGTGATCGACACAAATTGTATTATCTGTCACTTCTCATCTTCAAATGTTTCCCAAGACCTATTACTTTTTATTATACTTTAGTGGTAACGGCTAAATTCTTCACACAGAAAGCAACTTACTGATACAGCAAATACTTGGAGCTTGAAAAAATGATTGAGTTTGAATTGTGGCATCTAAATGTTCCTATTTCATCGTAGAGGTCACTGATGTTCTTATGTCTTCCAGTTGTCCTGCTTCGTGTTTTCCCCATGACATTAAATTAAATAGTTGTAATACTAAGAAATCATCTCTCAAGGGCAAAAATCTATACTATGCTTAAAATAACCTCATTATAAGAAAATTTAAACTTTCAAAGTAGATTAATTAAGGTGTGATGATTCACTTTACAAAAATATTTGGTTTTTTTAAAGAATAACTATAGAGGGGGTGGCTAGGTGGCACAGTGAATAGAGCACAGGCCCTGGAGTCAAGAGAACCTGAGTTGAAATCTGGCCTCAGACACTTAACACAGAACTAGCCATGTGACCTTGGGCAAATCACTTAACCCCAATTACCCTCCAAAAATAAAAAAAAAGAATAACTATAGAGCTCTTTTAATTGAGGAGTTCCAATACAATTCTAATCAATGGTGAATGTTTATTGAATACCTACTGTAGGCAACCAATGATATGACACATATAAAAGATGGTTCAATATACAGATACTTTATACACAAATTTTTCAAAGACATTATTTCTTGCATAAAGGGAGGCATGTGTAGAGTAATGGAATAGATTATTATAACAAATACAAGCAATGCTGATGTTGGAGACCAATTTAATTCAGAAACTAAGATGATTCAGTATCACAAATGGCTTGGCAACATTATGCCAGTAAAACCCTGTAGATTCTTTTAACACAGATGATGATTGGCAAGTGGGGACAATGAACGTTGATAGATAATAATTAATAATAATAATAATAAAGTAGTATAGTAGATAGAGTTCTGGGTCTGGTGTCAGGAAGAACTGAGTTCAAATCCTACCTTAGACCGTTCCTATCTGGGGGATTTTGGACATGGCACTCAATCTCTGTCTTCCTCAGTTTCCTCAACTATGAAATTGGGATAATAATTGCACCAATTTCACAGGATTGTTGTGAAGATCAAATAAGACAATATTTGCAGAGCATTTAGACCCATGCCTGGTACATAGTAAGTGCTTAATAAATGTGTCTTCCCATAGCCCTAACAATATTAAGTATTTTTATCTCATTGATATTTCCCATATTTTTACTGAAAACACTTGATTTTGGGGGGTATATATTGAGATAGCTGTGTACTCATCATATCTCAACTAATTTTGTCTTAGACTGTAGTAAAGTCCTAGCTGAAAGGGATGGATCATGCCCATCCAACTCCCTTTGTACACCACCTAACACAGCACCAGGCACAGACAGGCCCTGTAGTAAATGCCTTCGTTACTGATAATAAGCTCAGTAACACTTTGAAGAGTGTCAGAATGCACCCTCAGCTAGGAGGTGTTCATATCAAAAAGATCTGTTTAAGCTCCCTGGAGTTCAGCTTTCACTTGAACTTCATTCACCAATAGAGCAACTTATCATAATTCAGGGAAGCATTTAAGATTCCAGCTAAGTCAGTTTCTTCCCCACTCATGTTTGGAATCTTCCAGGTAATTCCCAGTGGAGAACAAGATAGATGTGAATTTATAAACACAGTCAGAAATGCACATCTCTAAATAACCTCAAATAAATTGCACTGGCAGACTGAAATCTGTACTTGTCCCTGCCGTCAATATCTTGGGACTGTGAACACTGGGCTCGGGCTCTGTATGGGAGCCCTACTACAATTGTTTTCTCCATGAGAAGCCAGATCTTATTTCTGTTTTGTTCGTGTTCACCCTCCTGAGGTTGGA
This sequence comes from Petaurus breviceps papuanus, assembly GCF_028583685.1. NCBI lineage: Eukaryota > Metazoa > Chordata > Mammalia > Diprotodontia > Petauridae > Petaurus > Petaurus breviceps. The sequence continues at coordinate 84,285,325 of NW_027186304.1, forward strand.
AAATAGGACATGCATCTGATCCCCCAGCCAGGGGCTGCTCTGCCTCCCTGCTCACTAATGAAGAGCCCACCCCCTGCCATAGGCTTCCAAGCCTCTGCTGCCACCTAAACGTGATACCCCCTTTAGAAGAGGAGAAGTCAGGAGAGAAAGTGGACTGATGTTGTCCCCTTAGCATTATTCAAAAGCCAGCTTTTGCCAGGGATCTGACAAGAAAACATTAAGCAATGGCTGTTATAAATGTTTTATTCTGTTTATGTACAATTGCCTTAAGCCTAGCAGATATAGCATTAGTACAAGGCATTTCAACAAAGTCAAAAACATTTATTAAGCTCTCACTCTTTGAAACGCACTGTGCTGGTTGTGGGGGAAGGTTGAAAAGACAAAATCAGAATAGTTCTTGCCCTCAGGATGATGACATTCTACTGGAGCAGGGTGTGGGAACAACATATACACAACTAAATAAATATAAGATACATGTAGATTACCCCAAAGTCACTTGGAGGAATATTAATGACAAGAGGCTGGGAAAAGCTTGATTTAGGAAATGGCAGCTAAGCTGGGCTTTCAAGAAGTTAAGTGAAGGATGGAAGGAAATGCTTTCCAGATGTGGAGCATCACCACTAAGCAAGGACACAGAGATGTGAAGTAAAATGACCCTGCAAAGCTGGTCTGACCAGAACAGAGCATGCACAAAAGAGAATGATATCAGATTAAAAAAAGTAGTTAGGAGCTAAATTGGAGGCTTTAAACACTGAGAAGATTTTAGTTTAATCCTAGAGGTAATAGAGAGCTAGTAAATATTTCTGGGGTCATGAGCAATATGGTCTTAAATATGTTTTAGGAATAACAATTTGGCAGCCTGTGGAAGATGAATTGGAGAAGGATGACCCTGGAGACAGGGAGAACAATTAGGAAACTATTAAAATAGTACTGGTGGGAGTGAAGGAGACCTGAATTGGGGTAGACATTGAGTGAGAGGGGAGAGGAGGAGGAAGCAAGGAAGGTTCTATGAATAGAATCTACAAGATTTGACAGTTAATTGTATATAGTGATAGAAAGAGAATCAAGAATTAGGAGGACTCCAAGGTTTCAAACATGAATGACAGGAAGGATGGTGGTATTGTTAACAGAAATGGAGCAGATCATGAATCACAGTTCTGCTTTATTCATTGATATATTGAAAGTGTATTTTGAGTGATGATATTGTCTTGTAAGATAATTTTTTTTTTCTGTATTTCAGATCGTTAAGTATAAATATTTTTCCTCCATCACTATTTCTAAGCATAGAGAAACCAAACTATTCAAAAGAGGAAGATGCTAGGTTGATTGCTTGTGATGAATTCAGAGCTCTAAGCTTTAGGAAAGAGGGTGGAAAGTCCCCTAAGACTCTGGTTACACATTCACTCCCAATATCTATGGAGTCTTCCTGCCTTTTTCTTCATAAATACTGGACTATCCTCCTTCATTTTCACCTTGTACTGTCTCCTGGGACCTTCAGGGAACATTAAGTAACCACTTCCCTCATCAGGGTCTACTAAGGAAGCTTTTTGGGTTTGGCTGTTTTCCTGACAGACCAGTAATGGGGCAGGCTCTGATGTAAAGATCCATAATTACTCTATGCTAATACCAGTGAGAAGGGTATTTAGAAATCAAGAATTTTCCTTCCTACAGTCTTTGGTCCCAAAGATAGGAAGAACCATTGTGAAGCAGGCTAGCCATTGAATTCCACCTGCACACTGGAAAAATTCCTCATTGATACAGGATATGGTTTTTCAAAAGCACCTAAAAGTTATACTTACATTAAAAATAGAGAACTCGATTTGGAGTCTGAAAACTTGGGTTCAAACCTGGGTTCTGCTATTATGTGACCTCAAGACAGGCCCTTAACTTCTCATTTTTAAAAAGAGATGGTTGAGGGGTGGCCAGGTGGCGCAGTGAGTAAGAGCACCGGCCCCAGAGTTGGGATAACCTGGGATCAAATCCGGGCTCAGATACCACCACACCCAGAAATAACTGGCCTTGTAACCTTGAGCAAGTCACTTAACCCCGATTGCTTTTAAAAGAGAAAGAGAGAGAGAGAGATGGTTGAAGTGATTGATTCTTTCCAGCTCCTATTGATCTATAAAATGGTAAAGGATAAAAGGGGGAAAGTTATTGTTATTTATCAAATAATAAAATTAAAATTTATTGTTACTATTATCAAATAACATTTATTATTTCTTAATAAATTATTGATATTTTGTGTTAACATTAAAGTTTATTATTAAATAATGAAACTGCAACTTATATTTAAATATAGCTTTAAGGTTTGCAAAGACTCTACATAAATTATTTCAGTTTTCAACAACGCTGTGAGGTAACAGATACTAGTTATATTAGTGTCCCCAGTTACTGATGGGGATACTGGGGTATAGAAAATTGAAATGGCTTTCCCATCATTACATAGCTGGTGGTAGATCTCACAGCAGACATTTGAACTCAAATCTTCATGATGAAAAAACAGCTACCATGTCTTCTCTGTTTCTTCTCTTTCCTCTCTTTCTCTTCCTCAATTCCTTGTAGGTCAGGACCTTGAAGTCCTTCACAATCTTTGTTGCCCTTCTCTAGGTACTCCTCTCCAGCTTAACAATTTCAAAAACAATTTCAAAAATCTACCTTTTTCTAATATGCTGCCTCATCTCCCCAAAATGCAGCACTTGCTTTTAAATCTTCAAGTAAGGGTGTCAAAACCAAATATGGCTTAAATTTTATATAGCTCAGAAGCACGCATCTCCTTCTGGATGACAACCCAGCTGACATCTCTTCTAATTTAGTTTGTTGGTTCCTAATTATGTTGTTTACCCCATGATTGGTGGAAATTGGAATACTCGTTTCCGTTGACAACACCTGGATCATTCCACGAACATTACCTAGTTACTTTAAGCATGTTATATTCATTGAATTGTAGAATCGTGATCAGCCTCCTCTCTTCCAATGGCAAAGTTTGTGCCCCTCGGGCACTTTCGATGTAATGAATTTTTATTTTTAGCCCTTGATTTTCTTTCAGATCATTGTCACCTCCTGATTTTTCAGCAGAATTTTAGCAAAATCTGAAAGATGAATTTCTGAAATCTCTGGACCTCTGTGCTTCCCATTTCACTTCCCAGTGCTCTTTTTCCTCATCAATAAAAGAGGGTTTTGAATGAGATGGACCTTGAGAAAGCTAATGTCCTTTTTGTCTCTAATTCCTATGATGTGCAGAGTATCCGTAAAAACCAAGCTTATGACTTACAAAGTACCCCGCAGTTCTGAAGCAGTAGCTCATTTCCCAAATAATTTTATAATTTTGTACTCCTATAATATCAGAGCTTTCTCCCTTTATTTCTCTTATTTTCCTCTGATTTAAGTCCCAGATTTCTATAGCTACATTTCATATATGCAGTGAAGTGTGCAATGTGTCATGACCTCACTCATCCGAGAGTTCCCCCAGCCACTGAGGAGTGAGAACCACCCACACTTTCTCATCTTATGAGATTTTTATCCATGCCTTTCCTTTCATAAATCCTCCATACAGAATATAGACAATGTGCTGAATTTTCTTCAATTCTTTCAGTAAGGGATAGCAGTGTAATATGTGAGCTGTCTTTCTAACTGCTTTGTGCCATAGCTGATTAAACATTGAACCTGGAATCAGGAAGACATGAATTCAAATCCTGCCTCAGACACTTACTGGGTATATGACCTTGGACATGTCACTTAACCACTCTCTGCCTCAGTTTCCTTATCTGTAAATTGGAAATAATGATTGTATCCTATCTTCTAAAGCCGCATTCAGGATCAGTCAGTCAACTAACTTTTATCAAGCACCTACAATGTGTCAGGGATTGTGGAAAGTGCTGGGAATTCAAAGGCAACAAACAGGCCCTTCTCTCAAGGAGTTTAATATTAGGGGGCAATAACACACAAACAATTATGTACAAACACTATCTGTATATAGGTTAAATTGAGGAAAATCTCATAGGGAAGTAGTAAGATTAAAGAATGGGAAAGACTTCTTGCAGACAGTGAGACTTTAACTGTGATATGAAGAATGCTAGAGAAGCCAGGAGGCAGAGACAGAGGGAAAGTGTTTCAGACATTGGGGTTCAGCCAAAGAAAATGCTCCGAGTCAGAATTGAGTGTCATGTGTGAGGAAAAGCAAGGCCAGTTTCACTGAATTATCAAGTATTTGTATGGAAGTGAGTTATAAGCAGCCTGGATAGGTAGGAAGGGGTCGTTTATGAAGGACTTTACAAATGAGGTAATATATGTAAAAAGCTTTGCCAACCTTAAATGCTATGTCAATGTTAGCTATTATTGCTAACCAAAGCTCTTGCTATATAAAAACAATAATAGTAACATTTATCTAGCATTTGGGTACTGTGCTAAGGGTTTTACAATGATTATCTCATTTGATTCTCATAATAATCCTTGGAAGGTAGATGCTGTTATTTTCCCCATTTTACAGGTGAGGAAACTGAGGTTAAGTAATTTACCCAAGATCATATAGCTATTAAGTGTCTGGGGCTGGATTTGAACTCGTGTTCTTCATGACTCCATGCCCAGCACTCTATCTATACATTGTACCTTATGAATGGGCTACCTCCTTTTTTGGCCATAGATGAGCCTGAGGATGACTTTTATGTTACTTCTTGCACATGAATCATCATAGGCAACTAAATGCCATGGTGGATAGAGCACTGAACTTGAAGTCAAAAAGCCCTGAGTTTAAATCTTTCCCCATTTATTTGCTAGCCTTGTGACCCCTGGGAAAGTCATTTAGCCTCTCCCAGTCTCAATTTCCTCATTTGTAAATTAGGGATAATAATAACACTTACTTTTCATTGGTTGTTGTGAGGATTAAATGAGAAATTGCATGTAAATCACTTTGTTAACATTAAGCCCAGATGAATATCTATTATCTATTGGAAATGCATCTTTGTCTTGCCCTTTGGTCTAACTACATTTTAATTATTCTGATATAATGGTACTCCATAATTCAAGTTATATAGTATCAACAGGAAAGTAGTGGTGTTAAAACATGGATTTCATGGCAATAAATGAATTGGGATTGTTGGCAGCACTACAAGGCTTCCCCTCTCCCCCCCACCAAATGTGGTCCATTGCAGTATCTTCCTCTTTATCATTTTGGGACCCAACTTATTTTTCAGTTACAACATTGATCAGAAATCTAACTACTGAAAACTATTATGATGGCAATGAAATATATTCATAGGCTCAAGACCCTCATGATTCTTAATAGGTTTTAAACCACTGACTACAACCAAGGGGAAATACAGTAGTTGGGTATATCATCAGTACATTTCATGATGGGAAGGTGCCAGTTTGCACCAAGTAATAGAATAGTAATCTCCCAAAAGACTGAAATAGAGGATTATCTCAAGGGGAATGGAAGTACATGGTGAGTGTAAGCAGGCTGCAACAAATTACAAACAAGGGAGTACAGAGAAGAATAAAAGTAAAGAATGTCGATGAAAAAAATGTATGAGGGAAAATGATGATGTCATCTGGTAAGAGAGAGGGATAAATAATGAATAGCCCATAATGCACTGCTTCATTTCTATCCTAGTAATGTCAAGAGAAAAGAAGGATGTTCCTCACCACATTGAGTGGATCCCCTGTGGTGAATTCAGGAGAGGACATGAACAAGAGTCACATGGGATAGACTAGTATAGAGAGGTTGTGATTTGTGCAGTGGGAGGGCATACCCACATTATAAGCTAACACACATTTGGGACAGCTAGATGGTGCAGTGTATAGAGCACTGGTCCCTGAGTCATGAGAACCTGAGTTCAAATCCAGCCCCAGACACTTACTAGCTGTGTGACCCTGGTTAAGTCACTTAACCATTTTTGCCTCAGTTTTCTCATCTGTAAAATGACCTACATAAGGAAATGGCAAATCACTGAAGTATCTTTGTCACAAAAACCCCAAATGGGGTCACAAAGGTTCAGATATGACTCAGTAATAATACATTTGAGTATTTTAGTTGAGGGTACTATTTTATTTACCTAAAGAAGAAAAATATATATATATATATATATATATGAAACATGACTAGGGGGTTCAGAGTTCTAACTTGTAGACTATCAGTAAGCAAATTGTTTTTAATTTCATCTGTTTTCAACACTGACCAGCAGTAGACTCTTATCGACATATGATATGGTATGGTGTGGGACTCTGTCTGAATTTTAAAAGCATCAGTAAGCTCTGTGAAATTACACAGCTTCCCAAAGTGACTATTTTTAAGGACACTTTTGGATATATAAATTCTGTTATGATTGCTTTTCTAAAAATCTTGTTACTTTCTATGCATAACTTTCTCCAAGAAAGAAGCTCAAAGACATTCATTTACCTGTTTTCTTAATTAAAATATCATTCATATGTTTTCATGAAAATACTACATATTTGTTCAGTAGACTCAGTGCTTACTTGGCCTGATAAATAAATGTTTGTTGAATAAATATTAATAAATGTTTAACTTCACTATAGAAAATAAAAACTTTTTTTCAATAATAGATCATAAATAGATCATAAAGGCAATGACTACTTTTATCTAATTAGTAATATCTAACATTTATTTAGTCCTTACTATGTGTGTATATTAACTGCTTTACAATTATTGAATCATTTGATCCTCAAAAATAAAAATTCTTGTAGGTTTTATTATCCTCATTTTACAGATGAGGAAACTGAGGCAGGCAGAAATTAAGTGACTTGTTCAGGGTCAGATAGCTGGTAAGTGTCTGAGGTTGGATTTGAACTCAGGACTTCCTGACTCCAGGTCCAGCACACTATCTACTGCTCCACCTAATTTATTCAGAATTGAGCATGGTTCCATGCATATATTAACGGATACTGGTTAGCAAATCTTAGGACAAAAAGGACAATCTTAAGCAGTCATTTAGCTTGGTGTATATCCCTGCTTTCAGGAAGTTATATGTAAGTACCATGGAGATGTGAGAGAAAACTCCTTTTTTAAAGTCACTCACATTTGTCTTGTGTTTTAAAGTTTGCAAGGAGTTTTTTTTTCCTCGTAATAACACTACAAAGCAGGACAAATGAGTATTATTATGCCACCTTGCAAAAAACTGACTGAGGCTAAGTGATTTACCCATAATTCTGTAGCTACAAGTTCCTGGAGTCATACCGGAGCCTACTCATCTTACCTTTTACCCCAGCACTGTGGTCACTATACCGTGTTGAATCACTATAAGTGAAAATAATCGCATTATGTTTCAGGTGTTAAAGAGTCTGAATTAGAGTAGTGACCTGCGAATGAAGAGAAGGGGATAGTTATGAGACATGTTGTCGGGGCAGGATCGACAGATGTTAGTCGTTGATTGGCTGTAAGAGACAACTAAAGTGAAGAGTGGAGGATGCCTCTAAGGTTGAGTGAAGAGAAGGATGAAGGTGTCCTCAGCAGAAAGAGAAAGGTTGGAACCAGGGGTGACTTGCACACAGGGAGATAATACGTTCTGTTTTAGAGATGTTGGGTTTGGGGTGGCTAGGTGGTGCAGTGAATAGAGCACTGGCCCTGGAGTCAGGAGGGCTTGAGTTCAAATTTGGCCTCAGACACTTAACACTAGCCATGTGACCTTGGGCAAGTCACTTAACCCCAATTGCCCTACTTTCCCCCCTTCCAAAAGGCTAAATAAAAAACAAGAAAGAAAGAAATGTTGGGTTTGAGATGCCTTTAAGACAATGACCATCTCTAGAATTCATTTGAACTTTTCTTTGTTATTTTTTTTATAAGATGGTGGTTAGGTTTGTTTCTCCCTGATTTTCTGGTAGCTAAACTGGAACAGAGAGAAGAAAGGGAATTAGTTCAAGGTCATAATCTGGTTAATGGGAAGTCCCTTCCTAGTCTAAAATTCTACTATTCTGACTCTTCCTTTTCATCCAACTCTCCAAAAACATTTAGAAAGTCATGTGAACTAAGAGCCACCAAAGAATCTACAAATATTGTCCAGATTTCAAGGAGGCATTGAAAAAAAGCTGACATATCTTACAACCAGGTACAGAGATGCACACTATAATCAGGACTTTGTGGTTTTTCAAATTTAGAGTTGTTTCCTTCCCCTAGTGGCAAAACTGTGTCTTTGACAGTGATGCATTTAATTCCAAGGTCATTTGCATCCACATACTCCCCATATCATACACGGAAAGAAAGATTTCCTTACTGCAAGATGTGGAATCAGGCCTGATTGGGCTACTTGTTATGTCCTTTCTGGGAAAAACGCTGTAATTCCAATCTATGATTACAGAAAGAACAGCTGGAATGTTGATGACAGTAATTTAAATTTTTTTTAAATTGTTGAGGTCCTTTAAGACAAATTACCTTAGGACTGTGAAAAATCAATATGAAGGAAGGCCTTGAAGTTGTCATTGATTTGGGGGAATGGAACCCGGTGTTACATTATCTTACACTTCATCTTTTTCCAGTCAAGGTTTGGAGCAAACCTCAAAAGTCCTTTGTGAGGTTCTCTTAGTCCAGTCTTAAGTGTTCAGATATTGTTCTCTTTAATAATGTAAAGGGTGATGATTCATGTTCAGTGTTTGGTTGCAGTGCAGTTATGGCTTCCCCTTGAACACTGATTTGTTCTTTAACTAAGAATTCTGGAATCCATAGAAAATTCAGCAGTATCGTCAGGGAGAGGGAAAAAGAGAAGAATGTCTGAAAGACAGTCGTCCTTGAGTGCAATTTTGCCAGCAGGGGTGCAGCCCATCCTCTAGAGATTCTGACCCTTGCCTCTGTGGTATAGCTGATAGCCTCAGATTCCTTCACTGGACAGAAGGAGTCAGCAAGGTGAATAGGTGGAAGGCAGGGAGGTAGTCTGGAGGGAAGAAAGGTCATAGGAAGGAGAGAGTGGCACTGGCTAAATACTGAAGTTAGATGAGCCAGCAAGAGGAAGTGAAGGAAATCACATTGGATGGCAGAGGCTGGTAGAAGTCTATGAGGAAACCATGTCCCCTAGAATATTAGAGCCCTAGGGGAAAGCCTGGGGAGCCTACGCCTCCTTATAGATCTGGGTTAAGATATGGGATCTCATAAACAAATATTTCTTTACTCTTTTTATAAGAAAATATAAACGATGTTTCCATAAGTCTAAAATAGCTATTTTTTGTTATTTTAGGTTTATGGGAAAAGAAACTGACATAAAGAGAGAGACTCTCCTGCTGGACATAGTTGAGCAGGGACGTTGAGTTGAGGGTATTAAAAATGGAATTCTTTCTGGGATTCACTTTGACCTTTAGACTTTGGGGAAACGTGAAAGCTTCCCTTGTAATCTTGGGCATGGACCGTCCAGAGACCTCATAGAGCAGCAGCATATAAAATGTGACATACTGCCTGAAAGGGCACAAAACTGCCTTCTGATAATGATGTCAGTTCCAAGGGCAAGGATTATTTACTGCCCCTTTAAATGGTTTTCATCAAGGAGCTGGTGGTTTGAGCTGTATCAGATCTGATCAAATGTGTTTGGAAGAACAAAAAGAGGAAGACTTTCAGCTCAAGCTGCTTTTTCTCTCCTGGACAGACTAACCTGCCAACCCTGACACTCTTGCTTCCTTTCTGAGTCCATCATTGAATCTTAACAGTCACAAAAAAGATTTTCAAATTTTAATTAGTGTGGAGTGAGTAAAACAGGAGAGTCACTGCAATTAAAGGTCAAGTTCAATTAACTTTTTCTTTACACAAAGATTTAAAGGCCTTCAGAACCTTACCTACTTCCTGATAAAGAAGCATGCCTCCACCATCTCCCTCATAGGAATGTTTTGAGAAAATCACAGTTTAGGGGCGGCCAGGTAGCACAGTGAGTAAGAGCACCGGCTCCAGTGTCGGGATGACCTGCATCAAATCTGGGCTCAGATACTCAGCACCACACCCAGAAATAACTGGCCGTGTAACCTTGAGCAAGTTACTTAACCCCGATTGCTTTAAAAAAAAAAAAAGAAAATCACAGTTTAAAACATAAAATATATCTAAATAAATGAATATATGTGGATGTATGTGTGTCTAAAATATATTATTCAGTTGTTTCAGTCAGGTGTGACTTGTTATGACTCCCATTTGGAACTTTCTTGGCAAAGATACCAGAGTGGTTTGCCATTTTCTTCTCCAGCTCAATTTACAGATGTAGAAACTGAGGCAAATAGTGTTAAGTGACTTGCCCATGGTCACACAGTTAGTCAGTATCTGAGACCTTATTTGGACTCAGGTCTTCTGACTCCAGGCCCAGAGCTCTATCCACTGTGCCACCTGACTTCCCCCCTAATATATATATATGTATGTATGTATATATGTATATATATATATATGATATGTAACATATATATATGTCTAAAAATAAATTTTAATGATGATCATCATTAAAGGCCCCCAGGTTTGTACAGACAACTTTCATCAGCTGTATATGGTTCAATCCAAGTTTTGCTTTTTGTTGGTTTGTTTTAAATGAGAGAAAACTTTCATCAAGTTACTCTGAGTGTCTAAATGAATTAACACAGCTCCCAAAAGTACCTACTCACAAGATAAGAGTTCCTTAGGATTAAGGAATGACAGGGCTACTTCTAGACAAAACTGCTTCTCAGGAAAAGTTTCTCTTTAGCTCCTAACACCTTTGCCCAGATCCTACCCTTAGGTTTCTAGTGAGCTCAAGTCCTCATTTACTGTCCAGGGGCTTCCCTCCAGGGCCTTACCTGAGCATCTGCTCATCTCTAGTCCTTAGTCCCTTCAGAGCACTGCTTCTCCTCCTCCCATCAAAAAGTATGTAACTTGTATTCCATTTCCTCATCTTGCTGAGTGAGAATTTAAATAATCTGGTAAATTAATTTATGCAAAAGTAATAGACAATGTTCTAGCCCCCATTCTAGTAACATTTACAATTTAATATACCCATCACATAATTTAGAAAGGCCTGAAACGCTCATTTTTGCTATAGCAAACAAGATATTCTATTATCATCTTTAATTTCTGTTTGTAAAGAAAAGTTTCATTCTAATACCACTTTAATTGGTGAATGGTTCACTCTTGGTAAATATCTAGAATTTTCTACTTTTACAAAAAAATGTATATAATCAGCACAAATGCTTTTGGGCTCTATCCCATATCACATCATGGCATGTTTTTATTTCATCAGTTTTGTTCTTTGTGTCTGAAAATCTTGAATGATAACAACTATTCATCCACCATTACACTTCTGATTTAGACATCAATTTGAGGTTGGAAGTAATTAGTTATAATTATAGTATATATACAATTATATATATATGTACATATACATACACACAAATATCTATATATTTGTTTTTAAACTTTATATTGTATCCATTTGATTCTTTCTACTTAAATTTATGTCATTTTTTTTTGTATTAAAAGCTGAAAGAGTGAAAGCTTAAAGTTTGGCCACTTTACACTAGTTAGAAGAGATTACATAAGAATTATTGTTTTCCTTTGAGCGTCATTTTTGAATTCTCACCTGTTTCTGACACACTAATTGTTTTTAGATTGAATTTCATGCTGATCTGAAGACAAGACCATAGATTTAGAGCTATAAAGGACTTTAGGTTTCATCTGGTTCAAATGGGAAAAAAATTTTTTTCAAATAAAGAAAGTGAGTCCCAAAAGGGGTTAAGAGGCCCAAGATCATACAGATAGTAGGTTAGTAGATGAGCTAAAAAACAAAGCCAGACCCTCTGACTCCAAATACAACCCACATTCTGCTCTACCACTTTTCCAATTCACTTTTTCATCATTCTATGAAGTGAAGCCAGAACTGGAATTTCCATCACTGTGACGTTCATGAGAGAAAAGGGAAGAAATAAGTGGGTCTTTTGGTTCCTATCAAATGTACTCATAAGTAGATGACTAAGAAGAATGGGGCAACAAAGGTAGCTCAGTGCATAGAGTGCCCGTCCTAGAGTCAGGAAGACTCATCTTCCTAAGTTCAAATCTGGCCTCAGACACCGTGTCCCTAAGCAAGTTACTTAACCCTATTTGCCTCAGTTTCCTCATCTGTAAAATGAGCTGGCGAAGGAAATGTCAAACCACTCCAGTATCTTTGTCACAGAAACTCAGACACAACTGAAACATATAAACAACCACGAAAGAAGAAGAGCATTTTAAATTGGTAATAACTTATTTCATATACATTAGATCCTCATAGCAACCATATAGTCCAGGCAAGTATTATTATTCTCATTTGAACAGAGGGACCTGAGACTCGGGCTGGTTGAGTGATTTGCCCAAGTGACTTGCCCATACTAATTGTTAAGAGACAAACTAAAACCATGCTCTCTGAATCTTAGTCTCAATATCCAAGAAGACTACTTTTGTCTACTAACACGAAAGGTCTGCCCTTGGAGATAGTGGAGACAGAAGATTCTATTACAAAATCCCAGAATATCAAAGTCAAAAATGTCCTTCTGAGGTCATAGTTCCACCCTTGCATTTTACAGATGGTAAAACTGAAGCTCTGAATGAATGCCACTTTTTAAAAATAGCATCTAGATTTCAATAGTAAGCCTGAGGTCAATTTTAGATTTTTATTAAAAAAAACTGTTGGATCTCCATATTCCACTCAGAAATCTTTACTCTTATTCATAGACCATAACTAATTCAGAGAGTTCTCCTTTGTCCCCGGGAGGCTATAAACATTTACTTGACCTCAGTGAATTTCTGAAGTGGCATAGTAACCCTGATCTCCATTCTACAAACCCACCACTGCAACCTGCCAAAAATTCCACACAGGATGAATGAGGTATGGCTTCAAAAACAAGCTCATTCATCAAGCTCAATTTTGAAATTGGTATTTTGAAAACAAGGGGTTTGAGCAGATCAGAAACCATTGAACAATAGCTAAATGCAATTCTTGCAATTGGAAGGTAACACAATATACCTTAGATCCAATGTGAAAAGAGATAAATCAGACCTGAGGTCATGTGGCCTGAATATTTGACCCCACAACTCCCACCTTCTACCCCATAAGAACAAAGGGCTAACAATATGGAAAGGAAAGAAAATCATATTGGCCTACTGCTTCTAGAAACTAGCATTAGGTGAATTTTCCCAGGCTGCTTTTGGGAGGTGACTCACACTGTGTACATGTAGGGAATTGGCTGGAAAATTGTACCATACAGAAGCACCAATGGCAATTTAGGCCATATGAGTGCCTAATATCTTTGTCACAATTTATTGTAGTTAATAAAAAGCACAGAGGAATTATTAGGTGGTTCCCTAGGGAACATTATTGTGTCAGCACCCTGAACTAGATATAGAGAAGGAATCCCTGGCTGAGAAGTTATTAAGCTTCAGAATGTATGCCTGAGGGAAGCTTCATGAAACCCCTTTCTCCAGAGACCCTTGAAGGTAGCTTACATAGTGCTTCAAATTGAGGCCACACCTGAAGAAAAGGGAGAGCAAGTGTCTTTTAAGAACTCTTTTAGCTAGACATCCAATAGCTGGAGATGTTAGAAAAAGCACAGACGTGTGTCTGTGTATACACACACTCAAACACACACACATACATACAAACATATATACATATATGGCATACATAGATATAACACTTAATATACATGTGTGAAGATAACTTTAGATAATTTTTTTTTGCCTTTTAGAGGGGGGAAAGTAGGACAATTGGGGTTAAGTGACTTGCCCAAGGTCATGAGGCTAGGTGTGTGTGTGTCTGTGTCTGTGTGTTAAGTGTCTGAGGCCAGATTTGAACTCAGGTGCCCCTGACTCCAGGGCTGGTGCTCTATTCACTGTGCCACCTAGCTGCCCCAATAACTTTTTTCTTAAGTGGGATTTGCAAGAGTGTAATTTGTCTTATTGCATTAATGTGCTAATCGTATTATATTTGTGTTCAAACACTTTTTATTTGATAGATGAGAAAACTGAGACCCACAGAAGTTAAATGACTTATTTAAGTGATTATATAGGTAATATATGGCAAAGACAGATTTTAAAAGTCCTTTGACTCCAGAGTCAATGTGTTTTTTTAACCTCCAAACAATTCATATTTAATTTTTAAGACAAATATTGGAGACTTAAAAACAGGTCATTTATATAACAACTTACTTATTCAAAATTATTCATCAAATACCTAACACATACAAAGCTTTTTGCTAGAAGTTAGGGAACAAATAAAGAAAATTGAGACATGATCCTTGCTTTCATGGAACTTTTGACTTATGGGGAAGACAAGATATAAATGATGCCTAGAAGAAAGTGCTATGGCCCAAGTACACCCATAGGTAGTAAAAAGAAGAGCTGGGATGCTAGGTTTACAACAAAATATTGTATTGTCACTTTATAGTATACTATAAGGACTCAATAAATGTAGGTGAATGACTAATGATTAAATAATCAAAAATCATTAATTAAACATTAATTAATCATCTAGACTTTTCTCAATGCATAAGTTGCAAATTTATTTTAAGTAAAATTGACCTAGGTTCCTTTTTTGTTTGGTTGTTTTTTTTTATTGCTGTTCTTTAACTTCAGATAGCACCTCCATCTTCCCTTGATGGTTATATAACAAAAAGCACCCAGTTTTCCCTAGTTTTCTTATAGGGGTCAGTGGTTTCTCCCCCACTTCTGTTGTCCACCCTCCTGTCCCTCTTACTTATAGTACTGCCCCATCCCATGCCTCGATTGTCCTTCTATATAATGTTACCTCTAGAGTCCCACCACTACGACAGCTCTCTCCCAGAGTAAATTTAAATGCTAAATGCTAGCTCTTCTCCCCTCCCACACTCCATTTCTGACCATGGCAAATTTAGTGGAAATGGAGAGTGCACAGGACAGCTCGCCAGAGTAAAATATGTATATATACCTTGCCTATTAGAAAGGTTGGTACTTGGATTATATCATTGTGTTTATATCACCCATTTGCCTAGCATGGTGCCCGGCACATAGTAGGGGTTTAAGGCTTATTAATTATTGACTGATTAGCTAGATTTTCTACATAGCCACATTAGCACTATTAGTTCCTTTTCCAATGTTTGATTAGAGAATTAAACAGCAGGCCCTTTGGATGAATAACCATCCTCTGTTGGAAAGGAAACCCAATTGGTATTTGCTTTTTTTGCAGAAATAAACCTATTCAGGTGCGTGCTGCTCCACATGAATGCTGAGGTCCTCTCCAACTCTGAGAAGATTAGATTCTATGGAAAAAGCAAAGACACTAAATATCCCCATGGTTGTTGTTGTCTTTGAGTCTTTTCAGTCATGTCAACTATTTGTGACCCCATCTGATGGGTAAAGATGCAGAAGTGGCTTGCCATTTTCTTTTCCAGCTGTTTCTGCATTTAAGGAAACTGAGGCAAACAGGGTTGTGATTTGCCCAAAATCAAATAGATAGCATGCATGAGGCCAGATTTGAACTTTCAGTCTTCCTGACTCCAAGCCCAGAACTTTACCCACTATACCTCCTAGCTCCCCAACATTACATCTCTACAGCTATATGGAACAGATTCAATAAAATATTAACATTACACGTATATACTCCCATCCTAGCCACACAGAAATACCATAATTTAAAAATAACCTTATCTACCCTATCTTAATTGTAGCCCAATTAAGTTGCCCAAGGATTTTTGAACATTCCATTTTATGTACATTATTAGATTTTAGTGAAAGTATAGAAATCATAGAAAAATGCATGGGGCAATTTGATAGAGAGTAGATTTTAGAACCATGATGATCCAAGATTAAGTCCCACCACTGATAGACACTGACTGTGTTACCCTGGGCAAGTCATTTAATTTCCCAGTATTCCATGCGATGCTAACCTGCATTGGTAGAGGTAGTTTCCTCACTAGAGAAGTTCCTATGTCAAGGAATCATAGATCCAGTTTTTGTCCTGACAGAAAGCACAAACCCTGAGAGGGTAAATTAAGATTTACCTAGAAAATAAATGTTTGTTGAATTAGAAATCTGATCAGTGTTTGGTTTGTATCCTGTTTAATAATTAGGAATCTTAATTTTTTACAGCCATTTGATTATAAAATGATTAGTTAATTAAACTGGCAGGTTGTGCCAGGAGATGCACAGAAGTAAAGTTCCTTTTCAATTATTCAACATTCATCCTTGCTTTAAATACAGCATCGTGAGGAAGCATATTAATGTAAGCTGGGAACACAAGGTTTGGAAGTGCTCACAAGAACCAAACTACATTGATAGTAATCCCTCCAGAGCTGTAGAAAGCCCTAATCATTCCTCCTTCTTGGTGATTTCCTCAGAGATCAATTTCTTTTCACTTCAAGGTATGAGATCTCTTCATTGACCAGGTCCTGCCCCTGAGACTGAGCTGGGCCTGAAGGAAATGTCCCCATGTGCCCATGGACCCTGCTGTCATTGTCCCTGCCTGAGCAACATAGCCTAATTCCACCCACCAAGGCTGATTTTATTAATGAGTCATATTTAAGCCGCTTACTCTCTTTAGTCAATTACTAAGTCTTGGAAATCTGAGAAATAATGTGGGCACGCATGTGCGCGTGCATGCGTGTGTGTGTGTGTACATGTGCGTGTGAGACAGACAGACAAAAAGAAACTGACAAACAGAGACCGAAACTGTTTCTTGGATCAATTCACTTGAGTAGATTGGGAATAGCTCTTTTCTTCTCCTTGTTTTGTCCTTGTTCTTGTCTGTTCTTGTCTCTTGGCTGGTAATATCTAATCTCCTTGCCTAATTTGGTATATCAGTATCACTTTGTAACTCACACACATGATTTTCTGGTTCTTTGCTCTTGTATGTGTTGGTCTTTTTCATGGATCATAGCATCCTAAGATTTATAGCTGGAAGAAGGGACCTGAGAGACCATCTAACCAAATCCTCTCATTTTAAAGCTGAAAGAAAAGGAGGCTCAGAGATGTTAAGGGACTTGCCCATAGTCCCATAGCTAGTAAGTACCAGAAGCAGAATTTGAACCTTGATCTTCCTGATTTTGAATCCAGCATTCTATGAACAATAAGTGGACTCAATTGATTAGAGATGTAGAGGTAAAAGGTAACCTAGAAGTCATTGAATCTAATTCCTTTTTTTTTTTTCAAG
The DNA here is from genome assembly GCF_028583685.1 of Petaurus breviceps papuanus. NCBI lineage: Eukaryota > Metazoa > Chordata > Mammalia > Diprotodontia > Petauridae > Petaurus > Petaurus breviceps. The sequence continues at coordinate 84,302,421 of NW_027186304.1, forward strand.
TGAGAAAAATGAGGCCTGGAGAAATGAATTAAGTTGTCCAGAATCACTAGGGTAATAAGTGTATTAAAGGGGTAGCTAGGTGGGACAGTGAATAGAGCACTGGCCCTGGAATCAGGAAGACATGAGTTCAAATCTGGACTCAGACACTTGACACACTTGCTAGCTATGTGACCTTGGGCAAGTCACTTAACCCCAATTGCCTTGCCTTCCCCCCTCAAAAAAAATGTATATTTAAACCAGGTCTTCTGACACTATTTTTTCAACTGCCCACTTCAAATCAGGCTATAAGACTGGTCCTTTATTGTGCTAGTCCATCTAACATGAGAATATCTTGTGTTATTGCTTTTACATTTGTAATATTTATCTGTTGTAGGCCCAGAGTTTCTTAAATTAAATCTGAATAAGTGGCCATAGCCAGGAAACCTAATCTTTAAATAAATTAATGTTTTACTGCTGGTTGTATTACTATTCTACCATTTTAATGTCTATTCTAGCCAGAAATGAGTAACACCAAAAGCATCATTTCAGAAAAAATAAAAAAAAATTAAATCAAAGTGGCATCAAATGGAGCAAGTTGGAACTTGCTTAGGCTGCTGAAACCAAATGGATAGAGGTGAATTGACGTCTTCCATAATTTATCAAGACTGTATTGTCTGGGACAGGCAGTGACACCTCCATCTGAGTTCCTGTTGGCACTTTTTACTCTCCTTCCCTGTTGCCAGTCATTTGTGATTCAGTTGCCTTTGTAAGGAATTCAATCCAGACAACAGGCCCTGGCCGGAAAGCCAGTGTAATGGAGAGAACAGTCTGAGGGCTTCACTGAAAATTATGTATTGGCATATTTGAACTTTGCAGATGTCACAGTTACTTTTGTAAAAATCGTTTTAAGATTTAGGTGTTCTTCA
>NW_027186304.1:84303725-84382497 GCF_028583685.1 Petaurus breviceps papuanus
TTCTATCTATTCCTCTCACTCTCTGATTTTTACCTTATCACTGTTCACTTACCAATTTCCCTGTTATTTTTTGCCCTTTGGATGATGAGCAGTGAGCTAAAATGTGAACTGGGAATCCTAGGAACAAGCAAAACCGAAAGCATTTTTAATGAGCTAAAGGAGCCTTTAGGAGGTGAAATGAAGGTGATTTCTTCACTGCCCAAAATGGGATGTTTTAGAGGTAGGGCCTTGCATGTGGGCATTCAAGTTTGCTTGAAATGCTCACACACTCATGATCTCAACCCTGCAGAGATCCAAAATTGTTCCCATATTCTCAAATACTATAGTCAGAACAGGAGAAAATGAGGAAATCTTCACATAGTATGAAAACTTTGATGCACATTTCCCATAGTAATAATTACAATATATTGATGATGATGATGATGATAGCTAATAAAAGTTCTCATTGATAAGGCATTTTAAGATTTGCAAAGTGTATTACAAATATTCTTATTTGATCTTCACAGTAACCGTGAGACATTGACACTGTTATTATCCCCATTTTACAAATGAAGAAGCTGAAACAGAGGTGAAATGACTTGCCCAGGGTCACATAACTAGTAAGAAGTCAGGTTTTAACTCAGGTCTAATTTGAACTCCATCTAGTTGCTATTTGCATGTAGGTCCAGCTATTAATTAAGAGCATGTTTATTATCAATCTCAAATCTCTGGGTAATTGGATAGTATCAACCTGAGGACAGCCAGGAGCAGAATGCTACATAGGCTTGCCAAGATGAGGCAGGCCGACTGAGAAGGTCCCAGAAATTGGCAGAAGGAAGAAACCTGACAAATGTGAATATAACAGCAGCAGAATCTAGTCAAATGTTCGGGTAGACAAGATATCTATGGCAGGGAGGCCACAGAATCCAACTATGACCTGTGATTCAAGGCACAATTGTTTCCTCTTGGAAGAGTAGGGAAGGCAAGATCAGACCACAGGTCTGGATGACCCAGTATACATGACAGGCTGCCAAGCAAACTAGCTGCTCTCTCTTTTTTGTTTGGTTTGGTTTGGTTTCTTCTCTCTGATGTTTCATCCCATAGGCTATAATTCTTCTTTACAACTTGACTATTGTGAAAATATGTTTAATGTGAAGGTACATGTAGAACCTATACCAGAATGCATGCTGTCTTGGGTGGGGGAGGAGGGAGGAGAGGGAGAGGGAGAAAATCTGGTACTCAAAGACTTATGGAACTGAATGTTGTCAACTAAAAATAAATAAATTTAAAAGAAAAAATAAAACAGTGTCCTGGCTGTGGTAGAAGATGAAATGGGAACTTGATATCTATGGACAAGGCAAGGGGCAATTCCTTCCTGTTGATAGAACCAGAGCATAACCAAGGCTGACTTGATGCTGAGCTATGCATCTTTGTTTCCTTTTATCTCCCTTGCCTAAGGATCAGGTAGGTCCCAGTTCCTGGAACAAGGCTAAGTCCCTCATTCCCCATTGCCCAATCTATATTGAAGCCCAACTGGTCTGTTTTATATTATTCAAATTCAGCATTTCATCGACACCGTTATACCTTTGTAGGATCTGTACCTCCATGCCTAGAATGCACTCTTTAACCCCTTATCACCTAGTACAGTGCCTGGCACATATTAATCATTTAAAGGTTTGCTGGGATTGGAATTCCACCTCCTACATGATCCTTTTCCTGATACCTTTAGGACCCCCCCCCCAAAAAAAAGAAGAAAAATCATGTGTTGATATTGTGAATATTCTGTATATAATGATATATTCGATTATATATTGAATTAATTAAATATTCAATTATATATTCTGTATATAATTATATATTCAACAGATGGAATATAAGTTCCTTGAGAGTAAGGACTGTTTCATTTTTTTCTTTGAATCCCCAGAGCCTGCCTAGTACACAGTATCTGGTGTATAGTAGGCACTAAATAAATTTTTTGTCAATTGACTAACTGAATTGCATTGGATTAGATTGGACTGGTTCATAGATCAGGATTACACCAGCTAACAGGATTTAAGGGCAGAGAACTGATAACTATTAAACCAAAAATCTACCAATTCTTCTTTTTCCTCATCAATTATTCAGTTAATCTTTTCATTAAATTGTGACAATACATTTGGCAAATTGTGTATGTTTGTGAGTTGTTTTTTTTTGTTTTTGTTTTTTGTAATCTGTTAACATTAGCAGAGTCTGCAGTTGATGATCTCAGGTGGCTAGTGGCCTATGTTAATAAGTTCAAGGTTGTGGGCCAGATCCATTAGCTGGTTATGTGCTCTCTGGTCTGTAGTAGGAACAGACTGTATGAGAGTGTGACTATAAAGAAAAGAGAAAGATTGGGGTCCATTGCATGAGGAATCAGTAATATTGTTCTACAGAGCAACAGAATGAACAAAATATCTTATATTCAGAATGTTAAGTCTAACCCGCTATCTCATAAATCTATGTGAGAGGTCACAGGAAGACCAGGGGAAAGGAAAAGGATACATCTATCACACTACAGTAAAAATTGTACTGAGAATGCATGGAGGTTGGGTCAGTAAAAGCATCATTGTATATGGACATGGAATTATTCTCAAGATAGTGGAGTAGAGTGTGAGACCTAGAGTCAATAAGATCTGAGTTTAAATCCAGCCTTGGTAACTTACTAGTTGTATGATGCAGACAAGTCCCTTATCTGATGCCTCACTCTGGTTTACTCATCTGTAAAATGCACAAAATAGTGGTACCTGCCTCCCATCATTGTTATGAAGATAAAATTAGATAATATTTGTAAAATGCAGGCCATAAAACTCTGTATATCCTGGTTGTTATTGTTGTTCAGTCATGTCTGACTCTTCATGACCCCATTTGGAGTTTTCTTGGCAAAGATACTAGAGTGGTTTGCCATTTTCTTTTCCAGCTCATTTTACAAAAGGTGAGGAACTGAGGCAAATAAGGTTAAGTGACCTGCCCACCTTCACAGAACTGGTAAGTGGCTGAGGTCAGATTTGAACTCAAAAAGATGGATCTTCCTAACTCCAGTTCTGGCACTGTGTCACCTAGCTGCCCTCTAAATGCTAGTTATTAGTTTTATATTATCATGTAAAAAAGCAGAAAACTTTCTTTACCTCAGTTTTTACCACAAAGAATAATGCAAAAAGATCATAAATCTGATTTGTATTCAGTATCCATTAATAATACTCATCCCAATCCCTTTTCTATTTCCAAATTTTATTTTATTTATACCCTAAGGTTACTGGCTTTAAAAATTAAGTAAAAATAAATTAGGCAGGATAATCAAACTCCTTTTTGCCACCATGTGAAGACTGGGTACAGTTATAGCACTAAAATGAAAGACACCTTCAAAATAATCTATTCTTTACCCTCAGTTTACTCATCTCTAAAATGAAAGGTTGAATTAGATGATCTCTGAAGGTGACTTCCAGCTCTGAAGTCCTATAAATCTCTATGTACCAGGAGCAAACAGGAAAATCATCCTCTTTCTTAGTGCTGTGATAATTGTCACATTTAATCAAACTTGAGACACCACGGAGAAGTACAAAGGCTAGTTCCATTTTTTCCAGTTTCTACATGTCTAGAAATATCCCCTGAATGCATTGCAAATCTAATCAAAAGGGCTTTAAACTAGAAAGGAAGCAAGAGAATGCCTCTGTATATCCATTCATCTAGCTACCATAGAGAGTAGTTACAATGTAGAAAAAGAAAAGCATTTCGAGACAACCAGAAAATCACAGAAAAAAAATCCAAGAAAGGAATAAGCAGCAAAATTCATGTCCAAATACAAATACACAAAGTATGAGGACCAGGAAAGGCGACCTAGAATTAAGGCAAGAAAGCAAACTTGACCCCATAGTTGGTAGGGTGAGATTGTAAAATGAATTTCCAAGGGCTTACCTTATTCAAAATGAAAATTTTTGTACTCATGAGGCATAAAGGCTACCCTCAGCTGAATGGTGTGGCGGGGAAAGGAGGAAGAACAGAGTGAAATTGTAGTGTGAGTGTGGAATTCATCATATCTCTATCTGGCAGTTTCCTATTTGTGTTGCTAACTATATATTAAGTTATATTGTTTCTATACTGCTTAAAGACTACAAGAATTGTTGGCACACTCCAAATTTAGAACCTGTTCAAAATGAACATGAGTTGTTCACATTCAGTGCCAATGGCACTCTTGCCTCAGTCTCTGTGTTACTTAGAAGAACAAGGTCTAAAAGTGTACTTCTCCCCATCAGGGCTGTGTCTCATCCCCCTCCTGGGTATATATGGTTTAAGTTGGATGCACAAGGCTCTCTTCAAATCTGTATACATTTTGGAATTTCCATCTTTTCTTCTCGGGGTCCATATGTTCCCTCATATCCAGAAGCAACTCCCTTCTCCAGAGTCCTCCATGAATGAGGGAGGAGATCCCATGATAGCAAAAAATGGTGTGCTTCCATGGTGCTGCTAGACACTTTCCAATACTTTCCATATAATTCATTTGCTCCACTATTCCAATTTTAATTTGCCCAGATGAGTTTAGTTGTAAGCTCAGGACTTCCTTGTTTCTTAATCATGATCTTGGAGGAATAGAAACTGTGTGACATAGTTTTTCTCTATTGGAATGTTTGCACTACACAGAGGACAAGAGGGCCTTTGCTTGGTAGCCTGAGAGTCATCCGCTTCATGCTAATAGGAAGGAGAAACCAACAATGTCCTGTCATCCCCTGGAAGCTCCTTTTACTGATGTCCTAGCATCATGGAAATGAACAAAGACTGGTTTTGTGTTCTTAATGTTCTACTCCAACCTGACATGTATGATTTTTCTATAGTGCTTTAAAATGAAGAGTATGATTCTCCATTTATTTTGTAAAATAAAATAGAATGAGCCTTCCATTTAAAAACAAAAAGGAATTCTAAGTTTATAATCTGCAACAGAAGTTTTTAACCTTTATGTGTCATGTATCCTTTGGGCAATCTGGTGAAGCCTCTTCTCAAAATAACATTTCTTAAATACATAAAATAAAATACATATAGTTACCAAGGAAATCAATTCTACTGAAATACAACTATCAGAATATTACTTTTAAAGTATTCATGGGTCCCAGGCTAATAACTACTACTCTAAAACTTCATAAATGTTTGCTAAGCCATTTGTCAGTTCTACTAATTGAGCGTGAGAGATAACAGATCAAGATTATGTTTAGAACACTCATCATCCCTTTGTTCCTCTCTGGGCACCATTCCTGACTTTCCAGACTTCTTTCTCCACCATGCCCCAGCAGCCTACTCATTCTGGAATATCCTTATGCTCCTATAGTGTCTTCTTCTAATTGGTCAGTTCCTCTTGGAACCTCTATTTTTAAGGAGCATCCACACCAGGCACACACTCTGTTTTTATGCAGGCTTTGCTCCAAACTTTTTTTCTCAATAATGCTCCCCCCACCAAAGTGGGTGCCTACTCCACACTCTCTTTTTTAGTTTCCTTTTATATATTTTCTTCCCTCATTGGAATGTAAGCCACTTGAGGTCAGAGACTATCTTTGTTTTGTCTGTATTCCTTTTAACTATCTTTCTTTTTGTCTGCCAAACATATGTGTTTAGTAAATCCTTGCTGACTTGTTGACTTGATTTGTATATTTCAGAAATAGTTGAAGTTTCTGGGGAAAAATACTTTCCTCTTAATGTAAGACACAAAGACTGCTTTGGCACCGTTGTTAAGTGGAGAGGTTAATATAATTATTTACTGGTCAAAAAAGGAAAGAAAAGAATTGGCATTTCTCTAATCCCAGATGCCAATAAAATTCTACATGGTTAGTTGACATTATAGCATCAAGAAGAGGGAAATATCAGGGTCAGAAGTACGTCATGGTAGCCACTAAACATTATGACCTTATGTGCCAGAGTTCTAACCATGAGAGTTCTAATTTGGGCTGACTCTTAAAGTTCTGACATGATTCAAAATGGGTCAGTCAAGAACATTCCCAAAAGATCTGTTTAGGCTCTCCAGGGACTCCCAGGATTTCCAGTACTCTGGTTCTTCAGTCAAAAATGAAAATATTCCAAAAGTATCTTTAGTTCAAATATGTAGCATCTGCTGAATAGCATTGAAATGAACTTCATCGCATTTATAAAAGGTATAAGTAAATGGGATAGTAAGAGTGTTACTTTCTGAAACTGTCTAGTAAATATGCAAAGGTCATTACATCCCCTAGCACTCAATAAATATTCTTGACTAATTCAAACTATTTTTGCCATCAGTTTAATCAGATAGAAGGTAGTAAGTAGGTCCAAATAGATAACAAGTGATTTTCTTGCTCTTGGAAATTTTTGACCTGATGAATTTGTCAATTAGAGAGTTTAGGATTGATGCAGTACAAATTATATATGTATGTGTGTATGTATATGGGTGTGTATGTATGTGTATATATGTATGTGCCTGTGTATATGTATGTATGTGTATTGCATTTGTGAATGTGTGTATCTATGTGTATCTATGTATGTGTATATGTATCTAAATATATGCATGTACCTACATATATTTATATAGTTTTATGTAGTCTTAGGGGATTAAGAATAAACATATAAGCATGCAGACATGATTCAGCAATGATATAACTAAACTAGACATTTACAGAAAAATCTAGACACTAGAAAACTATTCATATTTTTTTTTCATCATTTGAATAAGATTGACAGACAGAATATGGGCAGGGCTGCCTGTAGAGTCAGGAAGACCACAATTGTTCCTGAAACTTACAAGCTGCTTCATCATGGACAAGGTACTTAAATTCCTGATTCCCCAGTACAACTCTGAAAGATTCTATGTTGTAGATAAATTTTCAGGTCTTATCAGTGAAGGTAATTCCCCTACTGTGAGTTCCTTATATTTGATTTGATTTGATTTGATTTGATTACTGGTCCAAACCATAAGAAGAAATTTTTCTTTAATTTTTTTCTCTCCTTTTTTAAATTCTTGTTATAAAGGATGGCTCTTGGAGTTGGGAAGGATGGATAGGGATAGAGGGGAAACTTTAGATAATGAAAAAAACAAAAGATATTAATAAAAAGGCACATAAAATCATTCCTAAATTATGAATAAACACCATACTTTGATCTTTTAACTTCTTAAGATGATACATTGACAAAACATGTGGCATGAAAATTAAATCTTCCCCCATCCTAAAAAAAAAGGGCTTTCTTGAATCAGAATGTTATTTTCCCAAGTTTCTAATTTTTGAAAACTTGCCTTTTATTATGCGTTTTTGTCATTTGGGGAAAATTAAAGGTACATCTGACAAATCCTCTGTGCTCATATTAATTTCCTCCCCCTTTTCCTTTATTTTTTTTACTTTTTCTTTTCTGTTCAAGTCCTAGTTGGGGAACTATCTGCTGCTGATAGCCTGGTTAGTTAGTTTCTTCCATATGATATTGAATAGTTATCTCCCCCACCCTCTCAAGACCTCAGTTTCTCATCCATAAAAAGGGGAAGCTTGTCCTAGATGAACCCTTACATCTCTAACTCAAAATATTTTAGCAACAAGAAAAATTCATGCACTTCATTGCAAAGTAAAGAAGGCATGTTTTTGCTTACATGAAGATCATATTCAAAATGATTTTTTAAATTGATGTGTTTATTCCATCTTGAATGACATATTTTGTCATTTTCTTTTCTACCTACCATTCCATGTAACTAAGGTACAAAACCATGTCACCATTTGAGACACAAAAGTTCATAATTTTGTCATTGCTTGGTGGTTTTGATACTAACACAAGTAACATAAGCCACAGCCTTTAAAGTTTATTTGGGTTAGAATTTAAAATACTTACCTTCATCCTGGCAGCTTTGACTCTTACTTCTGCCTCTTTAAGGCAATAGTAAGAAGTGGAGAAATTAAAGAAATGGACCTACTATAAACTATGGTCCAGCAAAGTCATCAATACTTATCAGTTTCCATTGATGTTTGGAACATAGAGAGGAGTTAGGTGGCGCAGTGGATAGAATGCCAGGTCTGGAGTCAGGAAGAATCCCTCTTCCTGAGCTCAAATGTGGTTTCAGACACTTACTAGCTCTGTGACCATGGGCAAGTCACCTGACCTTGTTAGTCTCAGCTCCTCATCTATAAAATGAGTTGGAGAAGAAAATGGCACACCACTCCAGTATGTTAGCCGAGATGAGGTCATGAAGAGTCAGACATGACTGAATGGCAACAAAATGAATTTTTAAGGAGGATAACTGGCATTAGGGGCCTAGTATCTAGGCAGGTTTTTTTTCTCCCTACAAAAGAGGGACCCCATAGTAGTTCATAACTTTCACATTAGTTAGCTATATGAGATATTTCATATACAGTGGTTTGTAGACCTGGAAGCTTTATATAAATATCAGCAATTATTAAAATCATATTTTCTGTTCAACTGAGCAACCATTTCAAATGAAAGAATTCAATCCTATTAGTCTCCTTCCCTTTCATTTCACCCTCTGTTCCCTTGCTTTAAATATGTACTCCTCACCATCTCTACCTTCTATACCTTATACTACATATATACATACATGTATGTATACATACACATATACATGTATTGTGTATATACGTGTATGTATGTATGAATATGCATATCCAACTAGGTTTTATACCTTCTTAAACAGGAAGGAGAAGATGTCATAGAACCAGACACCTTTTATTCTTTTCTTATCAATCTTTCTTCTCACTGCACTATCTAATATCTCTTGAGATCTTAGCAGGCTTTAAATTGCCAGTTTCTCTATGCTAATATAATTAGGAATGTTTTTCCTTGAAATATGCCTCATTAATGTGTCAGGCTATTACAACAGTGTGCCAGAATAACCAGGTGATTTAGGGGGAAAAAATGGTAAGCCAGGGATTTGACATGGTGCAGACAAGATCACAAGACAGCTAGATGGTCCAGTGGATGGAGCACTGGGCCTGGCATCAGGAAGAACTAAGTTCAAATTCTATCTCAGAAACTTACTAGCTGTGTGGACCTGGGCAATATCCTGCTTGCATCAGTTTCCTTATCTTTAAAATGAGCTGGAGAAGGAAATGGCAAACCACTCTAGTATCTTTGCCAGGAAAACACCAAGTGGGGTCATGAAGAGTCACACCCAACTGAAACAGATCCACAACAACCAAAAACAAGATCACCGTGACATTATATCAGAGAATATACAGTTGAAAGGGATCTTTGAGGTCATCTTTCCAGTCTCCAGGAACTATTTGTTTGCCTGACTTTTTTTTTTTACTAGTTATAGTTTTCTAGAAATGTGGCCTTGATGCAGTCATAACTAGGGCCTGGGCCTAGGGCAAGAACTTTAGGGGTCATCCACAGCAGCAACTTGGGACATGTTCCTACCCCTTCAATAGCCCTACCCAGCATCCACACCCTAGGCAAACTCTTACCCTGCCTGGTACTTCCCCCTGTTGAAATGCCCATCCCAGGATGTTTTCGCACCTCCAGAGGCTGCCTTGCTGTCTTTGGGGCCCTTCTCTTAATCTCTAGGGGTAGCCAATCTCTCAGTAGCTCAGAAATGTCCTGATTTCCTAGATAGGCTCCCCGCCCCCCCCCACCCTAGTGGCCATGCCTCAGATGAATGTAATCACTCAAGCATGACTCCTCTCTCCCATCCCTCCTTACTTGCCTCAGGTACAAAAATTACTATTTCTAGCTCAGCCTTCATGTCATTCAAACACTGTTATTATTCCTAATTTCTTTAGGGAGAAATTAAAGTTAGTCGGGCTGGTTGTAAGTAGAATCTTGAAGTAGATGGGATTTGTTTTTACTATTCACAGCATAGTAAAAGAAAGCATAGCGTTGAAAATGGATTCAGGAGAGACTTGAATTAAAACACTGCTTTCAATACTGGCTAACTGTATAACTTTATGTAGTCTTTTAATCTCTTTAAGCACATTCCCAGGTATGTGTGTTTATTTACTCACATTTGTGATCTTTCTGCTGTGGGAAAGTCCTCCACCAATGCCGATTAGAAACTGCTCTGCAACTTGAGAGTTTCTTTTTTTTTTTTTTTTCAGTAAAAATATAACAAGTTCCTCTTTTTTTGTAGTAATATGTTTTTACCGCGTTACAAGTCAAAAAAATTTATCATTCATTTTTATATTTTGTATTCCAAATTTTTCTCCTCTTCCTCCCCTCCCCTCTTATAAAAAAGGTAGGCTGTTTGATATAGTTTATATGTATACTATCATGTAAAAAATATTCCCATATTAGTCATGGTTGTGAAAGAAGAACCAGATCAAAAAGAAAAACTATGAGAAAGAATGAAGTGAAAAAACATCCCTCAATTTTCACTGAGTCCATCCGTTCTTTATCTGGATATGGGTAGCATTTTCCTACATGAGTCCTTTGTACTTGTCTTAGATCATTGTGTTACTGAGAAGAACTGAGTCATTCACACTTGATCATCATACAATGTTGCTGATACTGTGCACAATGTTTTCCTGGTTCTGCTCATTTCACTTTGCATCAATTTGTGAAAGTCTTTCCAGGATTTTCTGAAATCAGCCTGCTTGTCATTTCTTACAAAACAAAGCGTTCCGTTACATGTGTAAACCACAGCTTGTTCAACCACTCTTCAACTGATGGACATCCCCTCATTTTCCAATATTTTGCCACCACAAAAAGAGCAGCTATAAATATTTTTGTACATGTAGTTCCTTTTCCCTTTTTTGTGATCTCTTTGAGATACTGACCTGGCATTGGTGTTTTTGGATCAGAGGATATGCAACTTGATAGTCTCAAAGAGTTGCCTGAGTCATGGAGAGAGAGGTTAACCAACTTACCCAGGGGTACATTGCAGCATACTGCCTTTATGTGTCAGAGAGGGGCCTCCAAGGGCAAGTGTCTCCACCTACTGTGCCCCACCCACTGACTCTCTCTGCAAAAGGATAGGAATAACTCTAGCACCTGCTAGGCAGGGTTTTGTGAGTCTCAAGAAAATGTGTGTGTATATATGTCTATGCATGTATTTGTGTTTATATATGTTATATGTGTGTAATGGATATGTATATAAATGTGGATGTGTGTATGAGTATGTATGTGTATGTATACATAAACAAGCAAGTGTGAACATATATACATATATGTATACACAGGTGTGTAAAATATATGCTCTATTGATAACAATTATTATTTACCTTTGCTCCTTCTTATAGAAATTCTCCTTCCCCTAAAGCATCCATGACTTCATGTTGTTTGTAACCTCCATCTATCTCTTTCTCTCAGCAGGAGGGCAAGAGCAATCATTCACATTAAGGTGCAAATGTCTGAAAATAATTAAGATCATACCTCTATTAAGGGTATTTGTATATTAGTAGGGGAAAGAATGAATGTCTAATTTTGGAATTTTAGGCCTAAGTAAAAAGGATTGGGGAGATGTTAGATAGAAGGGGTGATTCTTTGGATCGTGAAATCCTATGTCATAGGCAATATCCTCTGGGTCTTTCTATTCATGAAGCCATGTCCTTCTGTGCTGTGTTACAGAAGTGCAGAACAACTGGTCCAAGATGGCCCCCTTAGTTAAGTAGGAATTTCTGTTCAAACCTTAAAATGCTCTCAAGAAGTTTGGTTCTGACAAACATTAGTTTCAGTGTGTTGTTATTTTTAAGCAACCAACCACCTCCATAAAATTATGGTACAAATTTAATCAAATATCTAAAATAGCCTTTAATGGGGTCTAAATTAAGTTGTATTCATTTCAAGTCAAATGTCAATTGAATACTAACAGCAAATTAGGAATTGGGAAAGGGCAAAAGTTTATTTATAATAGGTTATCTTAATAATTTAGTCATTTTACCTTTTCTTTCCTAATATGATCATTTATAATCCAACAGTCTGACTTTCTATGTGACTCAATTCAAAAATCTGACCAGAAATACCTTGTTTGACTGCAGTTTTTACAATCAAAATGAGATTTTTTCATTACCAAATGTGAACAATCAGATTAGGGTCAGAAGTGATTAACTCTATCTTCAAAATTTCCAACTTTAACATTGCATCTCCAGGAATATAATATTAGAGATTTAAATAAACTGTGGAAATTATATTAATGATATGTATGTGTACTTTTATTTTATCATCTTTGAATGTTATGATTGAGTGCTAAGGAATTGAGAAGTTTACATTTCAAAAATCCAGACAATGTGAAGTATGTTCATTTCTTAATGCCTTATAAATCAGAAATTACTCAGCTGACTGATGGAAGGAAAAACACTTACTGAATAAACCACTTTGGGCCATAAGTTAAGCATGAGAAATTCAATATGGAAAAAGAATGCTCTGTTTTAGGAAATCAATAATGCCAAATGTAGCTGTCCTGACCAGGAAGCCTGATTCTCATCTGGTTTTTTTTATGCTCCCAGTACCCCCTCCTTCCCTCACCCCACTGTTCTTACACAACAAAGCTCCCATCACATTTACTTCAAGGGAAATGGAAAAAAAACAACTATGAAACATACTAGCATATAATGTGTATATCTATTCATGTGTATTTCTACACATAGATACAGAATATTGTAGTAAAAGAACTTTGAATTTGGAATAGGAAACCCAGATTTGTGAGACTTCATGGAGTGAAGAATTCCTAAGTTTAAATCTGGTTCAGACACTATGTGACCCCGAGTAAGTCCCTTTGTTTCTGTTTGCCTCAGTTTACTCAACTATAAAACGAAGATAACAGGGGGCAGTTAGGTGGCACAGTGAATAGGGCCCTGGCCCTGAAGTCAGGAGGACCTGAGTTCAAATCTGGCCTCAGACACTTAAAACTTACTTAGCCATGTGACCTTGGGCAAGTCACTTAACCTCAATTGCCCTACCTTGCCCCCTCCAAAAAAGCAAAATAATAATAATAATAGTAATAATAATAAATGAATATAACAATGGCACCTACCTCCCAAGGTTGTTGTGAAGATCTCATGAGATAATTTTTGTAAAGCTCTTAGTATAGTGCCTGGCACATAGTAGGCTCTTAATAAATGCTTGTTTAAAAAAAACAAAAAAAAAACCTCTCTGTCTCACAGAGATGTTCAACTGAATGATCTAAGGTCCTAAGGTCTTTTCCAATCCTACAAATCTATCGATATGCATAGAAGGATGTGAACACACACATATACACTCAGTCCTCCTTTCTGGTCCTCATTGATGCACCACAAAATCTAGTAAAAGCAAGTTGAAAAGGATGATTTGGAACTTCTGCAGAAATGCATCTGAGGTTAAAGTGCAGATCTAGTGGCTTCCCATTCTAGCTGACTGATTTTGCTAACCATGTGCCGAGTACTACTGTTTCTCCTTGCTAAGTATTTTTAGTTTCCAGAGTCCTGAGTCAAAACACCAAATGTCCCACCCTAGTTACAGCTAATACAATTTAGTTGAGTATATGTGTATATGTGTGTATGTATGCATATGCATATATATACATATATAGATATTTATCCAGAAAAGTGGCATATATTCAGTAATACTGAATGGGCTATAGCTCAAGTTTGTATTTGCAAGGCCATTACTTCTATGAAGAGCTATTCCAACAATTACCCTCCCATGCTCCTTTGAAATTTATCTGGATTAAGATGTAATATAATTTTTTTTTAGATTACTGCTTTTATGCATGGGTTTGAGTTCATATCAGTAAAGTTTTGGGGAATTTAGTATTCTGGTTAAATTCAACATCTGGTTGATGGTTTTGTCTAAAACCTACTTAGTAAAAATCTTTTCAAAATACATTAGTCTATGTGAGGTAGATGCACTAAATATGATTTTATCACCTTAAAAATATTGCAGTAGCTCAGGATCATCATTCTGAATATCAATTATTATTATTGTTCAGGCTGACAGTCCTCTTTGTGTGCTGTATCCCCAGTTAGAATATAAATTCCTTAGGCATAGAAGCTGTCTTTGCTTTTTTTTTTTTAATTCATATTCCAACACTATATGCTCACCACATAATAAGTTCTTAATAAATACTGTTTTTTTAAAGCAATTGAGGCTAAGTAACTTGCTCAAGGTTACATGGCCAATTATTTCTGGGTGTGGTGCATATCTGAGCCCGGATTCGATCCCAGGTCTCCCAACTCTGGGGCTGGTGCTCTTACTCACTGTGCCACCTGGCCACCCCAATAAATACTTTTTGATTCATTAATTTCTCTAAGTCTAGAAGGTTTAGGAAAATGAATATGAACTTCCCTAGAAAATAGAATGTAATAGACTGTCATTTTCTGATTGAATTCTGTTTTCTTTTGATTTGCCAATTTTTAACAAAAGTTAAACTTTTCTTGAGATTGGGGAAGGAATGTGGTTCGTTTATTTAAATTTATATCCAAATATTCCTTTTAATATTTAGTATGGTTCCACACATCCAGTGAGAGGTCACTAGAGTCATAGAACTTTAGATGTTAATGTTTAAATGTTTAGTAAGTGTGGGAGTTCATATAAATACAAGAATGTTTTCTAACTAATGGACATAAGAGCAAAAGCACAGATGCAACTAACTTTAAATTCCAAGAGCATAAAATGGATTTTGAGTCTGATAAGCTGTTTTGAGATGATGAAGAATTTTGTAAAAATCACTGCATTTGGAGACAGAGGCCCTGGGTTCAAAGTCCAACTCTACCATTAACCAGCTTCGTGACCTTGGACAAGTCTTTTTGCCTCAGTGGGACTTGATTTCCTTACCTGCATAATGAAAAGATTGAACTAGTTGGTCTCTAAGGGAGCACTAAATTCTATGAACTTGTGAACATGTTTATGCTACCAAATAGCTTTTATGGATTGTTAGTCACTATATCCTTTTTGTGATGAAACTAGATGCAGGAAACTCTTAATTATTCATTCTGTTCAGGATATGGAGTATATGGGATAATGACAACAATAAAGGTTAATATTCTTAACATTCACAGATAAACAACTTTAAAAGAATTAGTATATGGAAAAAAAATATGTGTCATACTAAGACTCACCTTGCACTTCAACAGATCTGGGATCCCGTCAATGTGAGGAATGTTGCCTTCAGTAAACCATACTTACTTTCTTATACAATGTGACTTTTGTCTATGTCCTCCCATAAGTCTTCTAGAAAGAGTCTATTTAACATACTGAAGACCTTCATCTGGTCTCTTGATAGTGCCAATACTATGTGCCAACACTGAATGTGGGTTATCCATCTATCACATGATGCCTCCCCTCACTTTTCTGGGTGAACATGACCAGGAAAACCTTTATGTGATTTTTCTTGACATTTGCCTTTGATGACACATTGCAGTCTATCTATCACACTACGTGTCTTTCCGTTGTCCTTTGGGTGCCTGGACATTTCAATTCCTCAGAGAAAGTGGCATTCCATGATTCACAGATCTATGACAAAGCTGGGAGCATTGCTCTTTAAATATATTTTCCCATCAGGAGAAGCTAAGTGCTATTGAAGGCACCCCACCCACAACTTTCCAAAGGCAATCCAATCCACCTTTCCTCCTGTTTTTGTTGCTGTTGCTGCTGCTGCTGCTGTTCATCCTTCATTCTTGAAGAGGGCAAATGACATCAGGAGGGTGATGGCTTGACGTGCAAGTGAATTGGATCTGAGTGAGGCAGAGTTGTGCAAAGTCTATTCTTGGTCTAACTGCTCATCCATTTGCTATGCCTGTGCAAAATAAGTGTGCTAGTGGGCTATCTATATGACCTGTCCATTCAGTTCCATATCATAGTCTAAATAATAGATATTCTTTATCCATTTGATTTTTTTCTCTGTAGTCAAACTTTTTTGAGTAATTATGCATCTCTTCAAAATGGATTATTGTATATGAGAGAGAGGTTCTGCAGTAATCCAGAGCCACCTTCAATCAGCACAATATCATCTGCAAACAGGAATACCTGGAGAACTTCATCATGTATAGGAAATTCCTTAATCATTTGAACTATTCCCAGGACATCCTTCATGACAGTGACAAATATCTTTGGCAAACAAACATCTCCTTGTTATATACCTTGCTTGAAATTAATATTAAGAGAGTTGTTAAGCAAGCTTGTCACTATTGCGTCTTTCAAGGAATCTTGTACATTATTAAGATATGCATGGGAGATATCTTGCTGGAGGCTGCATTTTACTCAACTGAATCAAACATAATTTGATCTCTCTTATGATTAAGAAGCCACTTCAGGATTGTACAATGCCTCAATTTTAAATGTCACCATTTTTTAACATCCAATATTGTTGCAGTAATGACTCTTAGAAGTGGCAATCAGTAGAGAGTTCAAGTATCTAGAATGCCTATGGAATAGATTTTACTATATTATTTTAAATTCTAGAATAAAAAAAGAGAAAAACCTTGTGTGAAATCCAGGGTACTACTTTGAGAAGTTTGAACAAATTTTCCTGACAAATATCATGATATGACACAATATTTACTTACAAATGATATGATCTGTATGAATGTAAAATATCACTTAACCTTTCTCTGCCCCTGTTTCTTCATAGATAACATGGGGCAACCATGTCAATCTCTCTCAAGACGAGTGTGAGAAATTGATGTGAAAAACACATTATGAAACAATATATTTCATATAAATTCTTCTAGGAAGCATTCTAAACTGTGTTTAAAAGAGAAATAGAATTATTCACTCTCCACCCCCATCAATGATGGGAAATTATATTTCAAGAATTAACTAAATAGCAATGACTTTGATATATCTATACAAGTCTTACATAGCAGAATTAAAGTGATCTATTAAAGACCAGTTGCTGTATATTTTTTTACAGAAGTGCTTTTACAAATAATGGTAATAATAACTAACATTCACATACGATGCTAAGATTTGGAAAGCATTTTCCATATACTGTATTGTCTCATTTGATACCCACAACAACGTTCTGATGGAGATGCTATTATTGCCATTTTAGAGATTAGGAAACCGACGGTGAGAGAAGTAAAGTGATTTGCCCAGGGTTATGCAATGTGTAAATATTTTAGGTAAGATTTGAACTCAGATCTTTCTACTTTCAAGTCCACCACTCTATTTACTATGCCACCTGTCTGTCTCAAAAAAAAATAGTAGGAGACTTTATAATTCAGTAATTACTTGGAACTCTTCTTTCCTAAGTTGTGAATTAAATTCTGACTCACTTTGGGAGTTACTGAATGTTCTAAAACTATATGGTAACAATCTAGTATATTTATTTTGCCAAATCAGTCAATGTTTGCCTTCTTCATCAAAACTGCCCTAGAATTCTTAGTCTCATTAGCAGTCTCGTCATTAGAACTTGCACTCCAGTTAAAATGATTATGCTTTTCAGTTTTACAGCAAATTTTAACTTAAATCAAAATTTCAGTGGGCTCATTATTTTCTCAGTATGGGTACTTCCTGTGCTCTGTATGATATCTCTACAGATTGATGTTCCTCTATAAATTCTTCCTGGAAGATTTACTTACAATCTGGAATTCTTCTTCTGTTTCTTTTTATTATCTTGCTCATAGTAGCCATTGTTTATCTATATTTAGACTTCATTCTTGCTACCTAATCAATCTACTTGATTTCCAAACATAGATGCCCTCAGTCATGTATTTTATGCCACTTCTTACCTATGTCATCACTTTCATATATGTCTTTCCATCATCTTTGGGGGCACCTACAACTGTAATTCCTTTGACCATGTGGTATTCCATAGTTCAGATGTCAATGTTTGAAAGATGGGCTTTTGTAGCAGAACATATCTTCATATTGGGGAAGGGACTGCAGTTTTTCCTATTCACCTCTGAGTTATGAAGCTCATTGCCCATCTATAGGACATTTCCAAGGCATGTGTAGTAATAAACTTGCTTACTGGACTGCTCATCCAACTAATTGTCATAATTGAGGCAATATATGTTTTTCATCCTAGCTGTTCTCCCTTTTTGAGTTGCTAGATTAACCAATTTTGAATGACACTTGATTTCAGTGAGGAAGCCTTACGGTGTCAGAGTTCAATATGATTATTACTGTACCATCCACCTAAAGGAACATTAATAGAACTTCTCTATCAGTAAAGAATCACTCTTCTATTTAGTTTTGCCTCAGTGTATCTCTCATAATGGTGGCAAACATCCCTAATGATCATCCACCCTCCAGATTATATTTTAAGGGTTAAAAATCCTTTTTTACCTTTAACGAGGGATTTGCCCATAAATATTTGATAACCAGATCTCTGTGGGCAAGAAGGATGTATATATGACACACTTTTAAGTTTATTCCACATTAACACTTTCTCCATCACTTTCTTACATCTAGACAATCAACAAAACAATAAATCAAGCCTTGCTGTGTGATATTTATTAATTTCTGAGATATAAATGTTTACACACTTAGCTCTTGAGCTAACTCTGACATACCTCCGCTTTAAAGCCACAGATTCTCATTCTTAAGTTTAAATGAAAATAAATGAAGTTTGGGGAAAACTCCATCCCAAAGCCTTTAGTCCCTTGTAATAAGATCCACTGAATTAGGAAGAGGGAACATAATGGAAACAGTTATTACGTGGTACATGGAATTCCCTCAGGATACCAACCTAAAGAAGACACAAAAAGAAATGTCAAGTCTTTGATTCTGGGTCGCAAATGCTTCATCCCTTGGGTTGAACTTGTAAGGCAAAAAAAGGTAGGGCAGTGGTCAAAGCAGTTATGAGTCGAAGTAGGGCTTTTAGGAATGTGACATCATGCCACAGCTTCCCGCCTCCCCTCTTCCTTCACTATTACTAACACTGGCATCATTTCTGAGCACAAAACTCCCCATGTGAATAGTTAACAGGGTTTGAGCATAGAGAGGGAAGGAGGCAGGCTTGGAAGAAGGGAAAGCCTGACATTGAAATGCACTAAATCTGTGTAAGTGGCTATTTTTGTCAGCCAAACCACAGTGGGGGTGTGATGTGACAGTCTACTTTTGATCTTGCTCTTTTTATAGCTGCTGATTTTTCTTAAGGGGAACTACCTCTTTCCCAGCCTGCTGGACTGATTTACAGGATCACTTTGGGAGGTTTTATAATCCGCAATCTTGAAATAGACAACACTTAGATTAGTAATTAGATAGTCATTTAAGATGCAAAAGCTGTCTCATTAGGAGCTATAGCTTAGATAAGGCATAACAGTATTTTTTCCATAAAGGATGCAAACACAACACCCATCAGGAAGCGTTCCCCGTTTCTAAAAATGCTAAAAATTGTCACCAGAGGCTCCACCTGTTTTAAACAGCTTAGCTGAGAAGAACAAGCTAGCAGTATATTCTGGTAGCATATCGGCATACTCTCTTTGTGTGTTTGGATTATTGTGTTAAGAAAACCCCTATTCTAAACATGGCTCATTTACCTTAACTCTAGCTGAAATTCAAGATAGTATTCCCTGTTCTTCCCAATCTGTAAAATATAACAGAGTACAACAGGATGTCTATACATATGACACTCTTGATTGCAGAGGAAGCATGGTCTAATAGAAAGAATAATGGGCTTGGAGTCAGAAGACTCATGTTCCCGTCCCAGTGATGTCATTAATTAGCTCTGACCATGGTAGTTATTTTCACTCATACATTCACAAGCCTTGTTGAAGCCCTTATCAATGCTCTCTTGAACATAATTGCTCTCCTGTTTACTGTCTCTCCCTTCTCTAAAACATTCTCCATATACCTGCCAAAATAATCTTTCTAAAGCTCAATCCAAACACATCACCCTCTACTAAGAAAAAAAATCTTTGATATCTCCCTATTGCTTCTAAAAGTATATACAGATTTCTCAGTCTGACATTTATTGCCCTCTGTAATCTGGCTCCAACCTACCTTTCCAGACATTAAGATCATAGACATAGAGTTGGAAATCTTGTTAGAGATCATTTACAGAAACGTTTTCATTTAATAGATGAGGAAATGGAGACCCAGAAACAAGAAGTAGCACGAAGTGACAGTTCAGATATTTGAACCCATATCCCTTGACTCCAAACTTATTTCATACTACCCTTTACATATCTGTGTTTCAGTGAACCTAGTCTACTAACTGTCCTCTGAATGCAGCACCCCAAATGCTCTTTCGATGATTTTTCTTGTCTAGAAGAAACTCCCTTTTCACCTTTGCCCATAAGAATGCCTAGCTTCTGTGAAGCCGTACCATATGTGCCAATTCTTATGCAAAGTCTTTCCTGAAAGGAACTTCCCTTTCGCTTTGGTCATTAGAGCTTCTCAAATATACATATACATATATATATATTATATACATGTATACATATATCTATGTATATATATACATATATATATGAAATTATATTGCTTTCTTCTTATTCTTGCTGTGTCCTTTCAGCAGAATATAAATTCTTGCTTTTTTTTGGAGGTCAGTTGGGGTTAAGTGACTTGCCCAAGGTCTCACAGCTAGTTTTGTGTTAAGTGTGTGAGGCCAGATTTGAACTCAGGTCCTCCTGACTCCAGGGCCAGTGCTCTATTCACTGTGCCACCTAGCTGCCCCTATAAACTCTTGACAATTTTTGGTAGGATGAGGGTTCTGTATCCTCAGTATCTTATACAGTGCCTTGCACATAAAAAGCTCTTAATAAATGTTTGTTGAATTAAATTGAAGTAACTTAATCACTCCAAATCTCTATTTCCTGCTTTGTAAAAGGAGATGATATCTAAAATATCTACCTCCAGGCTGATAAATGTTGTTCAGTCATTTCAGTCATGTCCAACTCTCCTTGGCCCCAATTAGGGTTTTCTTGGCAAAGATACTAGAATGGTTTGCCATTTCCTTCTCCAGCTCATTTTACAGATGAGGAACTGAGGCAAACAGGGTTAAGTGACTTGCCCAGGGTCACACAACTAGTAAGTAACTGAAGCCAGATTTTAATTCATGAATATGAGTCTTCCTAACTCTAGGCCCAGCACTCTATCTATTATGCCACCTAACTGCCCCTAGAGGGATATTGTAAAGTTATATAAACTGAAAACCGCTATGAAAATCTGAGCTATTAATACTTATATTTCTTATAATAACTTATAATTACAAAACACTTCACAACAATGCCATGAAGTAGATAGTACAAATATTGGTCTTATTTCAGAAAAGGGTCACCATTGTATGGTATTGAGTCCATCATTATAGACTATCATTTGAAGAAATTGGGAGAAATTAGCCTGAGGAAGAGAAGACTTTGATGGGGCGAAGGAGGCAGGCATGATAAGTACATTCAAGTGTTTGAAAGGCTATCACATAGAAGACAAATTTGAGTTGGCCTATTGGATTCAGAGTTTGGGAATTGGAGCAAGGGGTATAAGTTGTGAAGGCGGGGGGCAGGAGAATTAAAGCATGATATGAGCAGTAAAAGAAAAAACTTAATGATTCATGTTCAAATGTGTGATTAGTCATCTTGAAAAGAGATAGGTTCCCCTTCTTTGGGGATCTGCTAGCAGAAACTGTATGACCATGGTTGGTAGGGTATGGTATAGATCTCTTTGGGGTATGGGCTGTTCTAAGTGGCCACTTAGATCTCTTCCAGTATTCAAAGTCTATGAATTCATGACTCTGATCCAGTATTCTTTACACTATACTATGCTGCCTATATATTAGAAATTGATCTGAAGTTTTCTTCCTTAACTGGTCACACTTATCAATCACCTTTTTTATTTTTTTGGATAGGTGCAGACAGAAGCAATAAGTTATTGACATTTCAGAGTCAGCATTAGTGCGTGTTATTGGAAATAGGGTTTCTAGTAAGAGTGAACAAATATTACTCAGAAGAGATAAAAGCTGGATAAAGCACATGAAAGTTATCAGATTTTTTAAGACTTGGAACCCAAGTTTCCAGAATGAATATTCTCTCTTTATAAACTACTCTGGGGCAGCTAGGTGACACAGTGAATAGAGCACTGGCCCTGGAGTCAGGAGGACCTGAGTTCAAATCCAGCCTCAGACACTTAACGTGTGACCTTGGGCAAGTCACTTAACCCCAATTTACCCCACCTTCCCCCCTCAAAAAAGAAAAAGGAAAAGAAAGAAAGAAACTACTCTAACCCCTCAGAGCATGATTTTGGCTTGTTACCTTGATGCCAGGAGTAAAATGGAAGAGCAGTTAACAAGAGGGATTCTGAAACAATCTCAGCTAAAGGTCAATGGCTTTAGAGAAAGTTGAGTTTTTTTCTGTCTGGTTTTTTTCCCCCAAGAGCAAGGCAGGTGGTCAAAGCATAGGCCTGCTCTAATGAATTAGACAGCTAGTACTGTACCAAGTGCATTTTCATTAGTGTGAACAAAGAAGATAACTGGGGGGAGGGGGGCGTGAATTTGATAGGTGGCTTCAACTCAAAAGACAAGATGCATTTATCTGAAGGCAATTCGGTGGTTTATAATGGGCAGCAGGGTCCCCTTTGTCTCCTTGTCACAATCTTCCTGTGAGCATCACCATGATTCATAGTCAAATTATAGTCACTTTCTACCACCGTGACTATTTAAATAACATCCTTCTCAAGCCATTTTCTTCTTGAGTTAAATGGTACTGAGGAGTATAGTTCCATTTTTTCACATAACATGTATATAATATATACACATATATGTATATACATATATAATTTTATATAAATAAATACTCATCCTCAGGAATTGACTTTTAATTGTTCCTTTTGCTTTATTATAAGTAAGCATTGAAGATGTTAAATAAGAAAAGCACGATACTTAGAAACAATTAAAATTACATTTCCTCCATGGAAATCAATTATCTTAGCTTGTGACAATCACTGTATTTCTAACTAAAAACTGACAGCCATCTCCAATATCATTAAGGAATGAAACAGTCCATATTTTGCCAAGTCAATCCTCTACTCAACTTAAATAATAGCATTCTATGGAATAAATTATACCAGTCTGAGGGCAACATTGGGTTGTGGGTAGAATCTACCTCGGTCAAGAATACCTGAGTACTTAAATCCTACTTCTGCCACACACTGGCCATGTCACCTGAGCTAAGTCATTTATCCTTTCAATTTCATCTTAGAATCTTTGTGCTAAGCTTATATATGGTAGATCAGTTGATGATCTGCATGAGTGGACAAAGCTTCATACACTAATGATGTCACAAACCTAATGCAAAAAGAGCAATCCAGTGATTATATATAACTCATGCCATACCGTAATTTTGGAAGAATTGCAAAGAACCAAAAGGACAATGGAAGACTGTCACATTATTTTGCACTTTATTTTTTAGTAATATTTTATTTTTCCTAATACATGTAAAACCAATTTTAACATTATTTTTTAAACATTTTTATTTATTTTATGTTTAATTTATGGAATAACATAAGCATTTCTATCATAGTATAATGAAAGAAGATGATGGCATATGAAACTGTAAATCTATTATTAGTCTATAAACTTTCTGTTTCTTTTAAATATATAATAGTTATCGTGTAAATTTATTTTTTTAATTTTGAGTTCCAAATTCTCTCCCCCTCTCCTCCCCCCACCTGAGACAGTAAGCAATATGGTATAGATTATGCATGTGCAATCGTGCAAGACATATTTCTGTGTTAGTTACATTGTAAAAGAAAATACAAATCAAAGAAATAAACCATGAAAAAAAGAAGTGAAAAATACTATGCTTTAATCAGCATTCAGACTCCATCAGTTATTTCTCTGGAGGTGCATAGCATTTTTCACCATTTGGAATTTTCTTAAATCATTGTATTGCTGAGAAGAGCTAAGTCATTCACCCTCGATCATTATACAATATAGTCCAGTGTTCTCCTGGTTCTGCTCACTTCACTTTGCATCAGTTCACATAAATCTGTTGCATTATTTTGATACTTTAATGTTTCATCAAGTGGATGGTCCACAAGTTATGCCCTCCTCTGATGTGGGTCACAACCTCATTATACCTTCTCCTTCTGTGCATTTCTTCTCCAGGACTCTCCATAAATCTTCTGTATAGGATTCCAAATGTGCCGGAGGTCTTCCTCTGTTTCATTATTTCCGAAGTGTTAAGGCGACAATACAATCATAGCAACTGACATATGGATAGCACTTTAAGGTTTCCAAAGAACTATCCATAATATCATTTGAGCTTCACAGCTACCCTAGGAAGTGGAGTTTACTCATGTTATTCACATTTTATAGAAGAGGAATTTGAGACTCAATTAGGCTAGGCAACTGTCTCCCCAGCTAACATAAAAGGACTGAAAATTGTGTGCACTATCATGCATATCTGAAATGACATATCGTATGATACTTTGAACAAGATATGAATGGAGAGAAACAGATACCAAAAGGGAAGCACACCAAGCTTCTAAAAATAGATTTACTGTACTTCCTGTCCAGATGTATGTTATAATGTATACAATGTGAGTATTTCATCTACATTCCGTTTCAGTGGATAATTAAACTGATCTCTTTCAAATAATTTTTAATTTCTCTGAGGAGGCCTTGTAATATTCTTAGACTCATGGCAATTAGAACAGTATCATTTGGGTAGAGAAATAGATGGAGAAACATGTCATTAGGGAATTCTTTAGTTTGGGATCGCACTAGACACCTGTTAAGACATTGGCAAATACCAGAAATGTTCCCATATCTACTTTCTTTATACTTTCCTTGATGTCAATATCCTGCATAATATCAAACTATCTCAGTAGCTCAGATACACTCATATCTAACACAGGATAATTCGTATATTGACTCCAGCAGGCAGGACCTGGAACAACGAGTGGAAGTTATGTAATTGTATAATTTGTCAGACAATTTTATAATTTTAATGTGTGTACAGGGAACACCATGTCTGAAGTGAGACATCAAAGTTGCCTTTTTCCGTGGGATTTTTTTATTCAATAAACATTGGATAGTGTGGGATCTCATATTATCTATAACTCTATCCCTGAGTATGTTTTCCAAAATAGTTTTTTCAGCATATTTTAACATTTCACATTTAAGTCACCGAGTATCAAATATATGCTTAGTGAGTTTGAAAGATCCTGTCAAGTTTTTCATAGAATTTACCTACTTCATATTCTGCAATATTTATTAGCACTTTTGTACTAATGATATTTGTGGTTTTCTGTTTGCTTCAACACATCATGAGACCTTTAATTCAAGATGACCAACTGTCCCCTGAAGTAGACTTTCTTTCTTCCTTTGAACACAGTGTAAAACAAACTCTACCATGTCTTTCATTTGTTTCTAAACCATTCTTTCATTTAGTTTCTATTTCTGTATGACTTCTGGTTTTATTTAGAGTGAAACTATTTATCAGGATACGGTTTAGTTCTTCTGGAAGTCAGGAGGTAATTCTTCAGTCATTAGAAAGGATTGCATGTTAAGACTACTAACATTTAGATTCATGCTAGTCTAAGAATTCAGTGATTCTTAGTACCTTCTATTAGTCAACAAGCATTTATTTATTAAGTGCTTACTATGTCCCAGGCACTATACTAAGTGCTGGAAATACAAATACAAGGAGAAAGATAAACATTCCCTGCTTTCAATGCCTTTATATTCTAATAGGGAAAGCACCAGCTAAAAGGAAGCTTAAAAGAGTTGGGGAGCAGTGGTCAATGAAATACTCTGTTCAGCCATTCTGCCACCATTGAAAGGAAAAGAAGCCTATAGAGGACTCCAAACAGGAGCCATTTTGCATTTTTGTCCATTTTATATGTTGTTTCTTCCTCTACTCTTAATTTATTTCCTGGTTGCCTATTTCTGGTAACAAGTCTGTTCATACTTAGTTGTTGAACAGCAAGCATTAATCCATAGCTCAGGTCTTTTCCCAGCCTGATAGAATCTATTATCCCTTGAGTTTGCCTGGCACAGGCTTCTTGGTACTGAGAATAGAGTACTGTACTGGGAGTTAGAAAGGCCTGATTGGGCTCAAATCCTGTTCCAGGTACTTACTAGCTCTTTGATCCTGGGTAAATCACTTAACTTCTCTAGGACTCATTTTCCTCAACTAGAAATTGAGAAAATTGTCCTGATGACTTATAATCCCATGAACATAGGAACATCTCTATCCCACAATGACATAATTGAACAGAATGTTTGGGTTTTGCAAAAAGAAAACCATAGACAAATATATCCTCTTAATAAAATAACAACAAGATTTAGAACTATAACCAAAAGGGCATGAAAATATCCTTTGACACAGTCATACCATTACTAGGTGTGTTTTCCAAAGAGATCATAGAAAAGAAATGTACCCAATGTGTACAAAAATATTTATAGCAGCTGTTTTTATGGTGGCAAAGAATTAGAAATTGAAGGGATGTCAATCAATTGAGGAATGGCTAAGCAAGTTATGATATATGATTGTGATGAAATACTAATGTGCTTTAAGAGATAACGAGGGGAGATGGTTTCAGAAAGACCTGGAAAGTTTTATATGAACTGATGCAAAGTGAAGTGAGCAGGACCAGGAGAATATTGTACACAGTAACAGTTGCTTGTTCATTCTTGAAGAGAACCTAAACGACATCACTAATGCTAAGTTTCATTGTGTCCAACTGTGGCTGATCAAGCCAATATAATCTTGGAATGCTCTACCACAGGTCAGGCACAAATTGTCCATATGAACATTTGGGGTAGAATCTCCAAATTTGCACATCCTGCATTTTCTTTGAGCTGCTTCAATTCTTCTTTGCTTGTAGAGCACAGGACCTTCTCTGTGTGGTCATGCCATGCTGAGCAATCCTGTGCCGGTGTCTCCCATGTCACAAAAGCAATTCCAAAGTTCTTGAGAGAGACCTTGAGAGTGTCCTTGTATCATTTCTTCTGACCACCATTTGAATACTTGCCCTGTGTGAGTTCTACATAAAACAGTCTTTTTGGCAAGTGTATGTTTTGTATTCGAACAATGTGGCCAGCCCATAGAGGTTGCACTCTCTGAAGCAGAGTTTTAATGCTTGGCAGTTTAGTTTTTAGTAAAGACCTCAGTGTCTGGTACCTTATCCTGCCAGGTGATCTTCAGAATCTTCTTAAGACAATTCAAATGAAAGCAATTCAGTTTCCTGGCATGGCGCTGGTAGACTGTCCAGCTTTCACAGGCACATAACAATGACGTCAGCGTAATGGCTCTGTAGACCTTCAGTCTAGTAGTCACTCTACCTCTTCTCTCTCACACCTTCCTTCAGAGCCTCCCAAACACTGAGCTAGCCCTGGCAATGCATGCTTCAACCTCATTATCAATGTGTACATCCCTGGAAAGTACACTACCAAGGTAAGTGAACTTAACCACAGCATTCAAAACTTCTCCATTTGCTGTTATTGATGGTTCCACACATGGATGGTATGGTGCTGGCTGGTGGAGCACCTGTGTTTTCTTGGTGTTAATTGTTAGGCCAAACTTAGCACAAGCAGCAGAGAACTTATCCATACTTTGTTGCATCTCAGCTTCAGAGGCTGCATTGAGAGAATGCATCTGCAATCATCTGCAAACAGAAAATCATGCACCAACACTCCCGCCACTTTGGTCTTGACTTGTAGCCTTTTCAAAGTGAAGAATTTACCATCAGTGTAGTAGTTGCCCTTGAGGCTGTACTCATCCTCATTGAAAGCATTTGACAACATGGCTGAAAATATCATGCTAAAAAGCGTGGAAGCAAACACACAGCCTTTTTTCACTCCATTGGTGACTAGGAAGGCACAAGAGCATTGTCCCTTATCTAGAACCCAGGCAAGCATGCCATCATGAAATTGATGTACAATGCTGATCAACTTCTGCAGGGAAACGAATTTTGACATAATTTACCATAAGCCCTCAAGACTAACAGTATCAAAGGCCTTGGTCACATCTATAAATGTTGTGTACAGACCTCTGTTCTGCTCCTGGCATTTCTCCTAGAGTTGTCTGGCAGCAAACACCATATTGACTGTTCATCAGCCCTTTCTGAAGTCACACTGGTTCTCAGGTAGATGATCATCTTCCAGGTGAAAGATCAGCCTATTAAGGAGGACTCTGGCAAGAATCTTGCCAGCAATGTCTGAGAGACACCACCACCCCCACCACCACGATTGTCACAGGACAAACTATTTTCTTTACCTTTATATAGATGGACAATGGAAGCATCCTTGAATTCCTAGGGCATAACCTCCTCTTACCATATAACCTGGAAAATGTCAGTCAGCTTTTGTATGAACAATGGACCCCCTACCTTATAAATCTCAGCTGGAATAGAATAAGTACCAGGTCCTTTGCCACATGAAAGGAGCCTAATGACATTCAAAACCTCTTCTTCAATTGGAACTTCTTATTGTTGCCTGTATATATGGCCTCAGTATTGATTGATGATGGTCCATTGAGAGCACTATGGAAGTGTTCAATCCATCACTCTAAGATCATGTTCTTATCACTAATCAATGTGGCTCTGACAGCACTGAGTAGTTGAGATGCACCATAGGTCTTTGGCCCATAAATAGCCTTCAGAGCATCATAAAAGCACTTTGGATTGTTATTATCAGCATAAAACTGAATT
Organism: Petaurus breviceps papuanus; assembly: GCF_028583685.1. Taxonomy (NCBI): domain Eukaryota; kingdom Metazoa; phylum Chordata; class Mammalia; order Diprotodontia; family Petauridae; genus Petaurus; species Petaurus breviceps. Next base: position 84,332,184 of record NW_027186304.1, read on the forward strand.
TCATCTTCCTTCTTACTGAGCCAGTAATATTGTACTGATGATCAGCTATGAAAGACTTAGCCATGTGATCAATACAATGATTTAATACAATACCAATGGACTCATGATGAAAAATGCTATCCATCTCCAGAGAAAAAGCTAATGAATTCTGAGTACAGACTGAAGCACACTTTTTTTCATTTTCTTTATTTTTCTTGCTTTAGGCAAATTAGGCAGGAGGTGAATTGAGTGTGTGGGGTACCTCAGGATTGGATAAGGCTGTTGCTGAGGAGCTCCCAAAGTAGGAAGAGGAGAGGTAGTGTCTTTTGATAGGATAGGGCTTAATGCTCAGGCTGGCTAGTGACAGGAAAGGCTCTTTAAGTTGGTTGTCTCATAACTCCACCCTAATAAATAGGACTGGCATTGCTGTTTTAGCAGTAAATAAGTTCAAAGACAGGGTGTGGGTTGCAATACATACAGGGTCAGGGGCAAGCTAGAAAAACTGCAGACAAAATGGAGTTGCTTCAACTTCCTCTGTTACTCAAAATATTATATTGCTTAACTTCTCAATGGATGGGGGAGGGGTGAGAGGGAAGAAGAGAATTTGGAACTCAAACCTTTTTTTAATTAATATCAAAAATAAACAAAATTGGGGCGGCCAGGTGACCTGGGAATCAAATCTGGGCTCAGATACTTAGCACCACACCCAGAAATAACTGGCCTCGTAACCTTGAGCAAGTTACTTAACCCCAATTACTTTAAAAATAAATAAATAAATAAATAAATTTTTTAAAAATAATAAGAAGGAATGGTCAGTTCACTAAAGTAATACCTTAATAATAGCAAAAGCTTTTATCTACATACCAATGTCATGAATTGTTCACTTGACACAACTCTATGAGGTGAGTAATATTATTATATTACCTGGTATATATAGGTACATAATATATAAGAGTAAGCCAGGTGATTCAGAGTGTAGACTGCTGGGCCTAGAGTCAAGAAGGTCAGAGTTCAGATCATATGCTTACTAGCTTTGTGACCCTGGGAAATCTCTCAATCTCTGTTTGCCTTAATCCACTGAAGAAGGAAATGGCCAATCACTCCAGTATCCTTGCCAAGAAAACCCCATGGACAGTATTGAGATGCTATGGTCCATGGGGTCATGAAGCATAAGACATGACTGAACAATAAGAACATGTAAAATATAGATGTATGTAAATGTATAGATGCAATATCTATAGATAAATCTTATAGATATAATATAACATTATATTACATAAAGATATAACACATCAAGCTTTACATGATGCTTTCTTTAAAACAACCTTCTGAGATAGGAAGAACATGTGTCTTTTTTTTCCAGATAAAAAATGATAACTCAGAGAGAGGTTGTGGGACATCCAGGTATATGCAGCTAGTGAGGGTCAGATAGGACATTAATCTGAGCCACCTAATTCCAACTCCAGTCTGTTATTGCTCTTACTTCCATACTAGATGGCCTATCATTTGGCATCATATTTATGTATTTTATCAAGAAAGGGAACAATATCTGACTCATAAGTGGGTAAAATAAAGATACAGACAGACACTAAGCTTTTACTTAAAAATAGCTCTGTTTGTCTGGAATATGCAGGGGGCCTATATCACTTTGTCCTCATAAGCTTTACTAAACCAATTGCCATTTGCCTTAATCTCTAGTTTACTCGGGATATAAATAGGATTAAACTTAAGGTATGCCATTTAAATATACAAGATTGAGATGATTCCTGCTTAAAGATTAAGGATATTTTCCTTTAACAAGATTGAATCAAGTTCAAATTTCATATTGATTATAACTTCCTCTTAAAAATAGAGGGAGAATAGAGAAGCAGGAAAGTCTGTCCCTGAGTCCCGAAAAGATGGAGTCATTGTTCCTTCTTAAAGGGGAAACTAGGAAAGCCATACATGAACGTCAGAACTAATTTATTTCATAGCACTAATGGATAATTAAGGAGCCAGCTCTAACTTGGCTGAACCTCAGTATCACTCTAAAATTCAGCTGAATGGTTCAATCTGCCCTTGTGAGAATCCAAGAAAAACAAAGGCACTGCTTATTAAGGAGATCATAACAGACACCAGAACTTGTTTACTGAGTCCAGACCACTCCTTAAATCCATTTGATGAGTTCCCTTGTCTCGGGCTAAGCAGTTTATTTTTAAGATGCAAGTGGTGTCCCTGCCCTCATCCATCTTCTAACCAGATCTGTCACTTACTGCTGCTTCTTGCTCCAGCTGGCAGAATTTGTGGATGTTACATTCTGAATGTGCTTAAATACTACATGACTACAATTTCAACAAGGGGCTTTGATGGGATGTGTCAAAAGTGAGCCAACCTCAGAACTAATATCTGTGGTTGTCTCCCTGACAGGTGTCAGAAGTTTGTTGGAGAGGGGTGGGAAGGTCTACCTCAAGTGACCTCAGCTGCCTTAAAATTCAAAGCCATCCTTCTTATTATTGCCTGTATATATGCAAATGTATGCAATAGTATAAAGAGCCAACTATAGCCTCACACATGGGAAGAGTCTGATTTCAAGAATTTTAGAAAAAAGTTCCTTCCCAATAGAGTGCCTTCCCTATCTACCTTACAAATGCCCTTCCAGATTGATTTTTTTTTGAGTAGTTTAACAGCAAGCACCCTAGCATACCCAGGATGGCTGCTAACACAGGTTCTTTGATCTGCTTTAGTAAAGGAAAGCAACTTTAAAGGTGACAACAATCTTTAATTAAACATATGTATGTGTGTATACATATATATATACACACATACATACATATATACATACACATATAGATAAAGATATACATGTAGATATAGATATAAATTAGTTCAGAGGGAAAAGTGAGCACCCTGAACTTCAGAAAATGCAAACAGAAATTACAAGCAGATGAAATATCTTACTAACAAAGAAAATAACACAATTCAACAGACCAACAGATAGGGCTTTTAGCTGTCTGATCATTACATACATACATAGTTAGTCACCAAGAGAAGCACCAACATCTGGGTTTCCAAAGCTGGGAGGGACTCAATGGCTACCCAGGGCGTCATCTGGCCAAATCACATAACTCTTCCCATAAGTGAGCCCCAAAGTAAAACCTCCCCTCAGAGTGTATATATATACCCTTCTTCAGGGTCAGAGGATGTCACAGTCTTCATGACCCAGTACTTAATTACAAAGTAACAAAAGGTGTGGGCCTTCCTGGAAAACAAGCCTCCCCCCCCAATCAAGCCCCTCCTGTTGGGTTCCACTATTAAAGGGCAGGGAAGATCTTCAAATCCCTTACCATTACAACTAAGTAAAAGAGATCATTCTTTACCTCATTTTTTACCTACCCGTAATCACTGAATAGGCATTGCCTTAGTCAAAGTGATAACTCAGGAAGACCTTAGTTTAAAGAGGCCGAGGTCTGCCAATGCAACCTGGACCATCTCCAGCTGTCCTGATCTATATATCTGGTTGCTGGACCCAGATGGCTGGGTCTCTGATGGAGAAGAAAGTGAGACTGGTGGCTTTGCCCATTGCCCCCTCACTTAAATCCAATTTACTTTCAAGTCATGGAATCACCTCCCTGATGTCATGATCCTCTTCAAGAACAAAGAACAAACCACAACAGATGCCTGAAATTTCTTCAATAGGGTACCAGTTGAGGTGACCCCTGAATGGAAGCTTTTCTCGATCCAACTCAGCAGTTGGATACAAGAGTACTATGAGTTTAAGACCTACCTCCATATTCAACTATTGAGGTCAAGGACACCATGTCATCTAGATATTGTGAATCTTTTCCAGTGCCTAGAACAGTGATCTGAATAGAGTAGACACTTCATAAATGTCTGGTGAATGAATGAATGAATTTCTTTTATTCCTTAATTAGAGATTATGGCTCACAATTTCACACATGACTTTACACAATGACTTGAAATCACGCTATAATAATTAATGACTGGTATCAGATACTTCCCTGAGAGCAGGTTTGGAGAGAAAGGAAGGCAGAGGAAAGAACATGAGGGCACTTGGTTCTGCAGATGTGAGACAGAGATTTAAAAAGACACAAAAAAGAAGATAGTAAGAGTCCCCAGAAAAAAGTCAAGCAGCTGCCAAACTGATATTGCTAAAGCCAAATGCAGACCATGTTACTCTTGCTCAAAAAGTTTCCGTGGCTACATTTTGCCTCTAGAGTAAAACTGAAATCCTCTGGCATTGAAAGCCTTTCACAGTCTGCTTCCAGGCTGTTTCCAGACTTGCAGATTTTCACATTATTCCCTCTTAGATGCTCTACATTCCAGCCAAACTGGCTAACAGTTTCCCAAACTTGATATCCCACCTCCCATCTCTGTGCCTTTCACAGGCAACATGTCCACTTTGCCTTACATGATCTTCTTCAGCTCTACCTTTTGTAAACCCTAACCCCCTTCAAGACCCAGTTCAACTGCTGCCTCCTACAGAAGTTCTTTACCTATCTGCTCCTCCCAACCCCTGCTACCCTCCCCCACAAAAAAAATCTGTATTTATTTACTATAAACTTTTATTGTATTTATTAGTATTCACTTTGTGGATATCTTGTATTTATTTACCTGTATATATGCTGTTCTTTCTTCAGATTGCAATCCTTAGAAGGTAAGCTGCTTGAGGGCAGGGACTGTTTTAGGGGAAGGGGAACAGGAAGAAAAGGGAATAATCCTTTTATTGTGCCTGCTTTGTGCCAGGGCCTGTGCTAAGTATTTTAAAATATTATCTCCTTTGAACCTCATAACAACCCTATTATAATTTTTGTTCTTGTATCCTAGGGCCTAGCACTAGACCTGATAGATAGTGGGCACTTAATTCTGGGTGATTTGAATTGAATCTATTTTATAATTTTGTCTGGAAGCTACCAGAATACAAAAAAATATAAATTCCCCAATTCTTGTTAGGGAGACTCTAAAATTGTGACATCTTTGTCTACTATTATTCACAGAAAATGAGACTATGGAGAGAAACACAATTCACTGATATTTCTCTCCCCACCCCCTTCTCTTCTATACCTCTCTTCCTCTCCTTCCCTAGGAACCCATTCCAATGCATGCGTGTGCACACACACATATGCACACACGCACACACACACATACCACCACCACCACCATTACCAAAATAATAACAGCTGGGAAAGGGAAGGAAATATGACACTCAAAATATGGAATATATATATAATATAACATATATGAGTGCAACTTTGTACTGACTTTGATTAAATAAATATTAAACACTTACTTTGTGGGAGGTACAGAGCTAGATGCCAGAGATAGAAAGATAATAAAATGATACAAATGTTTGGCCAAAGACTATACAGTCTTCTGGGGAGATATACCATTACCACCCTCATCATCATCTTCATTATCATGAGAGCTCACCTTTATATTATGCTGTAAGGTTTATATAACGTGCCTTCCTCATAACAGCCCTATGAGATAATGTAAGTAGTATTATTCCCACTGGGATATTCCCACAAGTACTGAAACCGAAGTTTAAGTACTTTGGCTACACAATGAGGTGACAAGACTCATTATAAAAGACCCTGATTTTGGGAAAGATTGAAGGCAAAAGGAGAAGGGGATGGCAGAGGATGAGATGGATAGATAGTGTCACGAGCTTGGGTAGACTTTGGGAGGTAGTAGAGGAAAGAAAGGCCTGGTGTGCTATGGTCCATGGTATCACAAAGAGTCAGGCAAGACTGAAAGACTGAACAACAACAAATCCCTGCTGTACAAATGAGGAAATATAGACTTATAGATGTGTATACAGATAAAGGCAATAATAGTCAACAAACATTTATTAGTACTTACTACATGTAAGGTTCTGTTCTAAGTGCTGAGAAAACAAATACAAGTGAAAGAATAGTCGCCCTCAAGGAGCTTAAATTCTAATGGGTTCAACACATTAAAAGGGGTAAGGAGGTACCCAGTGGGGTATGATGGAGGAGTCCTGATTGCATCCTGGTTAGAAAGGAAGAAATGACTGGCCTGTGTGCCGTCCCAAAATTAAAGTTGTTCACAGAGTCACCCAATCAGAGGCACGGATTTCAAGGGATATGGTATTTCCATGGTGTAAATTCCAGGGCTGACGTGATCTTACAGGTTTAAGAGTTTTGTGGGGCATGATGAAGGACTCTCTATGAAAGCCTGGTGATACATGAAATATCGATAAAATAAATAAGTAATAAAAGGTAAGAAGAGGGTACAAAGGAATCCAGTCAAAATGCTTTAAAAAATTTTGAGGTGATAATTCTTTTAGCAGAGGGAGGAGGTAACACCTTAACCAAACCCTGGATGGAAAATAAAAGATTCTAAAAGACTGAAGTGAGATAAGAAATAAATTACAAGCATTGGGGTGGTTCTGCATAAATGCATAGAAGCAGAATGATGAAATGTCAAGTTCTGGGAACAATTAGCATTCCATGTTGCATCATATAGGGGAATCATGGGAGATCAGGCTGTCTAGATAAGTTAATGTTCAATTTAAGAGGACCTTAAATGTTATGCTTAGGTGTTTTTATTTTATCCTAGAGACAATTATTTGAAGGAAAAAAGATCTTGGAGATCATCTAGTCCAGTCCCCCCATTTTTAATATGAGAAAACTGATGCCTAAGGAGATTAATTGACTTGCCCAACCAGGATGAGAATCTAGGTCTCCTGATTCCAAATTTAATGCTTTTTTCCTTTCTATTATGCTACACTGAATTGAAAGTGGGATTTCTAATTGTTTCGCGAATAGATAATAACATCCATATACACATATACATACATGACTACATACATGAATACACACATGCATGCATTCATTGTTGTTCATTTGTTTTCAGTCATATTTGCGGTTTTCTTGGCAAAGATACTGGGATGTTTTGCCATTTCCTTCTCCCCCTCATTCTACAGATGAGGAAACTCAGGCAAACAGAGTTAAGCAACTTGCCCAGCGTCACAAAGCTGGCGAGTGTCTGAGGCTGGATTTGAACTCAGGAAGAGGAGTCTTCCTGAATCCAGGCAGGACATTCATTCTACTGAATCACCTAGCAGCCCACATGCATACATACATACATATGAAACCAGGTATTCTAAAAGGCAAAGATGAGGAAATAGACCATTCCACTGATGCGTGTTTATGCATATGCAAACATATATATGTAATAAGTGTATGTTGTACATATTTGGGATCCAAGCACATGTATGGAGAGAGAGGGAGAGACACACAAAGAGACAGAGAGAGAGATCTATGAAATTTCCTCACCTCTATTTTTTAGCATCCATAATTTTTCCAAGCATCACTTCAAAAGTCAACTTCTGCAGGAGGCCTTTGCCAGTTCCCCTAGGTACTACAGCCTTCCACTCTAAGGTCTACTCTATATGTATCTTATATATGCTTATTTATAATGTTTTTCCCATTGGAATATGAGTTCTTTGAGGAAAATTGAACTGTTTTTACCTTTCTTTACTGGCAACATAATAAGTATTTAATAAATGTTTGTTGATTGATTGGCGTGTGTGTGTTTGTGTGTGTTTATACACACACTATACAAATATATCTCTTTATGTTTATACATTTATATGTGCATGAAGTATGTATATTTATCTACCTATATGTATCTATATACACATACACATATTTGGCTAAATCATAGTCTATATTCAGAATTTGGAGTATGTTTGTTATTTGTATTCTTCTGACTATGTATTTAGTCACATAAACATCTAAAAACATTAAAAATTCATATCCAAAGATGAATTATGAAATACAAATATACATATCTTTTATCAGAACCTCTAGGAATTCTGCTGAACATTTTATAAACTTGTGAACAAATTCTGTAGAAGCACCAGAAAACTTCAGACCATGATTCAACTTTTAACCTTCTCTTCAATAAAAGTTTGGATTATAATTGAGGTGTAAATAATTCCTGAATCAAGTCAGCAGTGATGTTTTTAGCTTTCCAAAGAACAGCTAGTTGGATATGATTAATAATATCTGATTATTGCCAGGGAGAGATAAAGAAAGTTCCTGATGGCAAAATCAATTGCTTCTTGGACTTGAAAATCTTGGCAACAACATAGAGTTAATATGGAACTGAAGTTATACCTTCAAGGTTTTAAACATGCCTAGTTAGCCTGTGTTAATTAATACAAATTATATAAAGACAAATGTTCCCTTAACCAGCTAAAATTTGTTTTCTTTTGGTTTTCCATTAATGGAGTAAGTACTTCTTACTATATTAAAATGTGATTAGAAAACTCCCTGTACCTACTAGATAATTAGGATACAGGTTATAGTACCTGGAAGTCACAGGTTAATAAGATAATTGTTTTATTGTGTGTATTAATCATGGCAACTTTGGAATTCATGGTAGACTCAAGCCCTAAGGAGGATACCAGACTAATTCATAGTAACTAGTAATTGAGCCTGAGAAATAAAGGTTATATAATTAAAAGGTACAGCCCTCATATGGGTTCAAGAATTACCCAGGCATTATCAGTGTTTAGAGGCAGCGTAGTCTAACCACAGGTTAAAGAACTGACCTCAGAGCCCAGACCTGAGTCCATGTCCTGTCATTGATAGACACATATTGACCTTGTGACCTTGGGCAGATCTTGGAGATCATCTAGTCCAGTCCCCCCATTTTTAAGATGAGAAAACTAATGCCTAAGGAGATTAATTGACTTGCCCAACCAGTTTCTTAAGCAACTCTTTTAAGACTCGAACAGCATTGGTAAAAGAGTTTCTTAGTTCAGGAGTTCTCTATGCAAGTGAAATCAGATGTCCAGTCCCTATTCCCATCAGTGCCTAATATGGTAGTTTGCACACTATAGAGATATTTAACAATGTTGAATTGAATTATCATGTTCCCTCTTTTCTATGGTGGTTCCCTCTTTTCTGTGGTGGTTCCCTCATGGTTCCCTCTGTTCTATGGCTGTTCCCTCTTTTCTATGGTGGCTCCCTCATGGTTCACTCTTTTCTGTGAAAGCCACTGATACTTCTTCACTTTCCCTCCCCCTCTCTTTATATCTCTACTGGAAGACTCCAGAAATCCCACCTCAGACCTTGGTCTAGAAATGATTATCTTATCAGTCAACTTTCACCACAGGTCATCCACCTGCTTTTAGCTCAGTTAATGCCCTTCAGTCCTCAACAGCAGATGAAACTCAGTGAATCTTCTCAAGTGAACTCTATTCTCCAGAGTAGCCAGAAGATACCCTACACTGCCCCCAACCAAAGGTCAGGACAAATGGAACTCACAGCATGGATAAATGAACCAGATATCAGAAACTGCAATGATGAAGTTGCTTAGGGGACCAAATTCTTTAGCAAACCGCTCTCAAACCCCTCAGAACAGTTATTCATCCTTTGTTCTCAAAGAGGACCAGTGACTTCAGGAGGGTGATGTTTTGACTTACAAATGAAGTGGATTTAAGTGAGTCAGGGCTGTGCAAAGTCACCAGCCTCAGTCTCTCCTCCAGAGTCATCAGAATCTAGCCGTTTTGTTGTTGTTATTGCTGCTGCTGTGTTTGTCCTTCATTCTCCAAGAGGACCACGTTGTCAGGGAATGATGACATAGCTTTCATTTGGCTTTGATTTAAGTGAGGCAGGGCTGTGCAAGGTCACTAGCCTCACTTTTTCCTCCAGAGTCATCTGGGTTTAGTGCCCAGATATTCAGCAGGTTGACTGGAGGATGCAGTGGCAGACTTTGGCCTTTTTAGGTTAAGGTATTTTCAGGTTCTCACTTTGAGTGAGGTAACACCCAATCAGTGAATGGTCCTCTTTAAGAAGTGAGTCCGGGGATGGCACCTTTAATTAAAAAAAAAATCAAACTGGAAGGGAAAGACCCTCAGGGTTGCTGGTCAAAAGAGAAACACTTACTATTTACTATTTACAAAGACTGGCAATGACCCCAAAAGCTGTGGTGGACCTAGACCTTTTTAAGCTAAGGTCTTAGTTTGTCTGAGGCAATGCCCATTCAGTAATTAAAAGCTAGGTGAGAAGTGAGGCAAAGTACGGCCTAGTTGGCCATCTATATGGGAGGGGATTCTGACCTGAACCAAAACAGTGGTTACTCACATTCACTCTGAGCCATTAAGACCCAAATGAGCAAGTGAGACTTGGACTGGGACCTATTATGAGCCTATCAGTGAAAGCCAGAGTGATCTGGGTTTAAATAGTCTGGAGAAAGTGTCAGTGCACGGAGAGGGAACTAGTACAGCATAATCATTGGGTATGTGAGTGTCAACACAAAGGGGGCCGGGGGTGGAGAAGGGATGAGAGGGCTCCCTATCAGCCAGTATCTCTCTGTACCTCTTTCAGGCTGGACAAAGTTAGCAACTCACCCATCAACAACTTTCAATAATAATAACTATAAGGTGCACAAGAGTTTATTTGCTACTTTGTGTGTGTTTCTCCATTTTAGACACATAATTGGATTTAATTCCTTCACTTTCACTGCATTTTAAGTACACTGACACCAGGTGGTGATAGAAAGTTATAGCAGACCAAGGAATGGTTTTCCTAGGGCTTTAAGGTCCCACCCCATCCTCCCATACCCACCTAACTCAACAAACTCAGATTTATAACCGAGGATTTTCAGGTGGCTTGTTTTTTTTTTCTATGAAAAAAGATGTATGTCTTTATTCAAACAGATAAAATCAAGGAAACTTTAAGCCAACACAATTTTAGAGATTCTTTAAATCATTAGCTAAATTCCTAAGGCACAAACATCTCTATCTTTCATCAGTAATTCTTGACTGTTCCTTTAATGACTTCTGCAGACCTTCAATGTCACCCTTAATTTTAAATTGGTAACAAATAGCTTCTAGCCATTTATCTTCAACTTCTAAGCTTATCACTTTCCTTTTTCTAACTGCTCTTTCTGATGGTTTAAAGAAAAGCATCTGTTTCCTTCTGAGCTGAACTGCTATATCTAGCTAGAAACTTTTCTCTCTTTTTTAATTTCTCTCCTTATGCCCTTGTTGTACCATTAAGCTTGACTCAGGCAGGGATGGTGCTTCAGATTTGTTATGATAATGAAATAAAACTAACAGTTAAGATAGGCAGTTAGGGGGTGCAGTGGATAGTTTGGGCCCAGAGTCGGGAATTCATCATTGTGAATTCCATTCTGGCCTCAGACACTTACTAGCTGTGTGACCCTGGCCTGGGCAAGTCACCTAATCCTGTCTGCCAAAGTTCCTCATCTGCAAAATGAGCTGGAGAAGAAAATGGCAAACCACTCCAGTGTCTTTGCCAAGAAAACCCAAAATGGGGTCATGAAGAGTCAGACTAAATGCCTAAAATGACTGAACAACAGTTAAGAAAATAATATTTAGCCATGACATGAAGAGATTATTGAGCAAGGTTATAACGTTGGTTCAGGTAGGTATCCCCCCATCTCCCATCTTCTAACTAGAAATGTCTAGTTAGCAGGGGGATGGAGGAGGTGATTCACACTAGAATGTATTATGTGCCAAGTTTAAAACTCATTGATTCTTTGTGAGCTGGTCCTTTTATGCCTGAGGTAATTGGAAAGCCAATCAAGGGCTAGAACTTAATCCCTCTGAACTAATCAAACCAAAACCTGCCTTTTAGGAGAAAAAGGACTACCAGGCTTACATGCAAAGTCATCAGCCTCAGTCTCTCCTCCAGAGTCATCAGAATCAAGGCCTGTGTCCATGGGTCATTTTTGTTGTCATTGTTGCTGCTGCTGCTGTTTGTCCTTAATTCTGGAAGAGGACCATGTCATCTGGAAATGATGACATAACTTTCAGTTGACTTTGGTTTGAGTGAGGGAGGGCTGTGCAAGGTCACCAGTTCTACTTTCTCCTCCAGAGTCATCTGTATCTAGGGGCCAGATATTCAGCAGGATCACTGGATATGGCCCAGGATGCAGTAGATATTACTTCCTTCCACAATCCTTCTTAAGCCAAAAAGATATCTCAATGCTTAAAACAAGCAAAAAGAAAAAAAAAACCCTTCCCCTCTGTTCTTTCTCTGGAGTTAATTAGCAATTTGCATAAAATAATTGAGGTTAATTAATTAACAAGCTCATGACCACACTCCCCTAGCAATAAGTGAACAAATGGCTTCAACATTGAATTAGAGCTTTTGCTTTTGGTTTTGGGTCTGGAGCTTTGTAAGGAACTCCTAGCATGGAGACTCCATTTGCCATTTGAAGAATTCCTAGTATCGAAACTGTTATATGAAATTAAACTACAGCTCATTGAGTTAGTACATTAATACATTTTTCTTGGACAGACACCACCAATGCACAACGAACTGGGCCCAGAATCCATCAGGAGGAAAAGAATAGGCATTGAGGAAATTGGTTAGCACTTTAATGACCCAAAGCTTCTCTCTGAAAGAAAGGCTAATCTGCTCAACATCGATATCTTCATGGCAATTTTATATGGATGAAAACAATAGAATTCCAATGTCTCCAATAATTTAAAATAGCATATCACCCTGAGGGCAGTAGAGTAGTGCATAGTGGGTGTGATTAGGCAGCTACATATCATCAATGAAAAATTGTGCAGTATAGCTTAAGATATTGGATGTGTGTGTGTGTGTGTGTGTGTGTGTGTGTGTGTGTGTATGAAAAAAAGATGGGCTGGTCAAGTACTAAGAGTGGATAAAGGGGAACAATTAATAATAGATAACCCTTGTACTAACCTGGTCTTCTTGTAATAGCAAGAGATCTGCAAGAGGTCTTCAGTACATTAGATAAATCCACTAGAAAGGATTTACCTGAGCACATGAAAAGGAGTGGAATAAAAGAAGTCACGGATGGTTTGTGAGGAAAACTCTATGAAGGAATATTTACATCAATAATATCGCAAGAGTCAAAGATTATCTGTGTTCAACACTTAGAGTAACAAGTTTTGTTCTTTTTTTTTTGTTTTTTACTGGAAATGGTATAAAGTAGAACATAATTTTTCTTTTCCCCAAAATGCCCTATTCTGTATTTGGTAGTGCTAAATGGGGATGATATTTGTATAATGAAATTCACTTTTTAAGACACTTTTTATATGAACTATCATCATTATCATTACTTCCGGTTCTTATCTGCTGATATTTATGATTTTACAGGCTTTATATCTTTTACCTTGTCTTCCTACCCCAGCAACAATTTCGTTTTCCTTTAAACATTTCCTGGAAACAAACCCTATTATTGGTACCCAAGGAAAGGTGTGATCAATTTATTATAAACTAGAGCCAGTAGCATCAGTTCCTTTAAATATGAAGAAGAACACTCCCTACGCTCAAGGGGCTTTCCCTCTGTAATAAGAATGTAAATTTTGAAGATCTTCCCTGCCCTTAGGCTAAAGTGCACCTGAAGCCTGGGGTGGGAGGCTTGTTTTTCAGTAGATACTTCTTAATTGGCCAGTGAGTCAATAAGGTTGTTACATTCTCTGAGCCAGGAGAAGGCTATATAAGCCCTGATGTGTAGCTTTGTTTTGGGACTCACTTTGAGAAGTATTCTGTGATTTGATCTGAATTCTGGGAAGCCGTTGTTGAGAGTCCCCCGGCTTTGAAAAACCCAGAATGTGGAAACCCAGATGTTGACTGGGTATGGATGTAATGGTTGGACAGTTTGGAAATCTGTCTACTTGATGTTTCTGTCTTGATAATTATGCCTGTATACTTAGAGGTTCAGGGTGCTGACCTTTTCTCCTGAACAAGGTAAACGATATATGTCTGACTGATTAAAGTAAGCTTGTTAACCCATTTTGAGTTGCTTTCCTTTAACAAAGCAGATCCAAGAACCTGTGCTAGCAGCCACCCTGGGAATGCTGGGGTGTTTGCTGCAACACCCTCTAATGGATGAAGACTATACCCAAAAGAAAGCTGTAAAGGTGGAGGGAAAGATTGGAATCCCTTCCTTTGTCTGGCCTCTATTCAGGGTGTGTTCCACAGCACCATAGATCATGTATCTCATAGGATCATATGCCTCCCTATTTTACATTTTGCTCGATATGAATAATCAGTGAATCACTGAATAATTCTGTCCATAGTATATGCATGTTATGCATATGTATGTCTATTATGCATGCAGTCTGCGATATCTGAATTAAATTAGCAACTATCTATATCTTTACTACAGGACAAACATGTAGCAAACATATACCACAAACAGAGAGTCTTCATTGTTAAAGAATAAACAAGTCCTACAAATTGTGTTCCACCTTTAGGAAGAAATGCCAATTTTCCTCTAAAGGCAAATCTTTCATTTCAGAAAGGTTGAATCAGATGGAACTTAAAAAAAGAAATTGCAGCTGTTTAAATTTAGGATGCTGAACAAAGTCCAATCCAAGAATATTTCCTGGCTCTGGGCCCATAGCATTTCCATTTGATTGTGAATTAGAAAAATTTTCATTCATTCTAAATTCTTGCCTCTCCATATTTTCCCTTCTAAGACAGGCAAACAAGTACCTGCAACATATTGGCTTTAGCACCATTCTAGTCATATTGAAATCTATTTTATTATTACCTTTGAACTCCTTTATGATAAATCTTATTATTACAGTGATTTGGAAATATACCGGAACACAATAGTGATGTATGTTGACTTATAAGGCCTGACATAGCATAACTAGGTTATAAAGTAGATGATAGTCCTTTATTGCCAACCAGCATTATAAAATAGAATTATAGAATTTTGGGGGTGGCTAGGTGGTGCAGTGAATAGAGCATCGGCTTTGGAATAAGGAGGACCTGAGTTCAAATTTGGTCTCAGACACTTAATACTTACCAGTCGTGTCCTTGGGCAAGTCACTTAACCCTAATTGTTCTGCCTTCCCCCCTCCAAAAAAAAGTAAAAATAAAAATAAAAAAAGAATTATAGAATTTTTCCCCACTTAAGTTCTTCTTATACTTCCTAACAAATGTTTCAATGAGCTTTTGGATTTTTTAAAAAATTATTTTTGTATAATTTTTTTCTCTTTTATCTCTTCATTTTCCTCTTTCTTCCTCTTCTTAGAGGACATTATTAATTAAGAAAGAGAGATTGCTTTATTTCTTCTTCCTCAGGGTTTTAAAATTATTTTTGAAGAGCTACCTGTTATCATGTCCAAAATTATATCCATTAGTGGAAGCCTCCCTCTTCAAGTCAATATTTTGCCATACACTCATCCCTCAAGTCACTCTTTTTATTGCCCCCCTAGTCAACATGACTGAGTTATTTTCTCATTCCAAAATTAATACCTTTAGCCCTCCATACCACTCATGTAATCCTACCTATATCTGAACGCCTACCTCAAATTAAGCCTCTTCTATCAAGCTTTATCTAAAGTATCTATCAATACTTTAACTATTTCAATATCAGAGATCTCTTTCTTCTCTGAACTCTCCAGTACTTAAGTACATACTGTCTTACCTGGCTATCTCATAATTCATAGTATATGCCTCCCCCAAAAGACCACAAATCTTTAAAGGCAACAACTGTCTTTATGCTTTTCCCATAGATTATGTAAACCCAGTACAGTGCTTGGCATGTAATAAAGACACAATACCCTATTAATACTGTTGTAACTGGAGTCAGCAGAGAGCTAGGTTTGACTCATGGGTCCAATATATACTAGTTGTGGACCAAAGACATGTAATTTCACCTCTTTATCTCATAGAGATGTTATGAGGATCAACTGCTATCATTTACAAAGTACTATGTAACTGTCAGATATTACTATTAATGATTACTAATAATAAATTTGGGCTTAAAGATATAACTGGGCTTCCTGTTACTGGTGATCTCTATTATCTCACCCAAGTTCTTTGTTGTTCAATTATTTCAGTCATGTCCAACTTTTTGTGAAACCATTTGGGATTTTCTTGGCAAAGATACTGAAGTGCTTTGCGTTTCCTTCTCCAGTTCATTTTACAAATGAGAAGACTGAGGCAAACAGAATTAAATCACTTTGCCCAGGGTCACACAGCTAGTAAGTGTGTGAAGTCAAATTTGAACTCAGTCTTCCTGACTCCAGGCCTGGCACTCTATCCACTGTGCCAACTTGATTCCCATGTTTTAGGGTACTGTCTAATATTGATTGATACAGGTATTCAGAAGACAATCATCCAGTACTTGCAGCAATAAGCCAACGACCAATAAGTCAGCTGCTATTTGGATTGTTTTTTCCATTCCCCTGCTATTCCCAGTGGTCCACCAAAGGGAAATGCTTTTCTGCCTGTCTGCTACAGTGCCAAATGATGAACTAGTTTGATCTTTTTTGCATCTTTCCTCTTTTTCCCCCAAATCTACTGCAGAGAAGCAGTCAGCTAAAAACGACTTCATGCCAAGATATTAGTCACCCTTCCCAAGTGTGCTTGCATTTTTGAGAGAGAGCCAGTGAAGAAGGCAATGGTTAGTGCAACAAAACAATTTTCTATGATAAAATATCAAGCATACACGCCATGTAGACAGCTGCTACTTCTACCCCTGGTCCTAAGTATAACCCAAGCTGCTAGAGCTAGCATATGTTAAGCATAAAGTCCAATGTGCTTCTCAAAAGAACCATGTTAAATGACTTTATGGCATTATTTTAAATTAAAATTTTATAAATGATTTTGTATTCATATCCTCTTTTCTCTGAATCATGCTATGATTTTCTCAACAACATTTCCATGTTTTCCTTCCAAACCTATAAATTTCATTGATTCCATCCCACCTCAAATTCCCTCCTGAAAAAAATGAGTTTAATTATGAACTATGACTAAAGGTCAGTAAATGTCATACTTGTTAAATCATATTAATGCTAGACCACAAGCTCTATGAGGCTAAAGACAGTGTCTTCTATTTCCTCCAGTACTTTGTGCAGTGCTCTGCATACTGCATTTAAATATTGTTGGATGGATGGATGGATGGATGTATTTTAAAAAGAGAATCACAGAATTTCAGAGTTGAAAAGACAGAATCATGGCATTTCAGGAAGAGACACTGATTGCCATCTACTCCAGTCCATGTGTGAAAAAAAATCCCCTCTACAACCAAGCTGAGAAGAATCAACCCTATATGATAAGCAGTCAATAAGTACTCATCCAACCTTTTCTTGAAGGGCAAACCACCACCTCTTGAAGTATCTCATTCTATTTTGGGAATACCCTAATTGTTGGGAAGCATTTCTGAACATCAAGCCTAAAATTATCCCTTATCAACTTATATCCATTGCTCCTAATTCTACCCAAGAAGAACAAGTCTATCTCTCTTCCACATAATGACCTTCTGGAAGATGGTGCTCATGTCGACTAATGTGGAAATATATTTGCCATGATTGCACATATATAACCTATATCAAAATGCTTACCATCACAGGGAAGGGGTGGGCAGGGAGAGAATTTGGAACTCAAAACATTTTTAAATGAATGTTAAACATTGTTTTTAGATGAAGTTGGGGAAAAAATAAAATGTTGTCTTTTTTAAAAGATAATGTTCATGTCTTATTCCACTTCATGCCCCTTCCTTTAAAAAAAAATCTTCTCTTCTCAGGGGCAGTTAAATGATTTAGTATAAAGGTACCAAACTCAAATAGAAAAAGATTTCTAGGGGGCACATATTGGCTTAGAAAACTACAAATTAGCATTGTCTATGTTGTCTATGTTGTATTTTTATTTATTTTGTTCCAATTACATTTTAATCCATTTCAGCTATATTCAGGTTATTGGTAGGAAGAGTTTGATACCCCTGGAATTAGATAGAACACTAGACCTGGAGTGAGAACAGGTCTGATAATAATAGCTCCTACCTCAAAGGGTTGTTGTGAGAATCCAATGAGATTTTATATGTGTGTGTGTGTGTGTGTAAAGCACTTTGCAGATGTTAAAAAGCAATATATATATGTTTCTGTGGCTGTTCAGTCATTTCAGTTGTGACCAACCCTTCAAGACCCCATTTGAGGTTTTTATGGCAAAGATACCAGAGTGGTTTGCCATGTCCTTCTCTAGCTCATTTTACAGATGAGGAAACTAAGGCAAACAAGATTAAATGACTTGCCCAGGGTCACACAGATAATAAGTGTCTGAGGTCACATTTGAACTCAGGTCCTCCTGACTCCAGGAACAGCATTCTATTCATTGCACCACCTAGCTGTCCTCCTTAACATCTCAGTATCCTTGAAAACTCTCTGAGACTATAGAAGTTACAGAGCATTTGTAATGGTAGAGAGAATTGCCTCCCTAAGAGTTTACCATATTGATGAAATCAAAGGTATGGTTGAAAAGGGTCCATATCAGGCCAGCTAGATGTTGCAGTGAATAGAGCATCAGTCCTGGAGTCAGGAGGACCTGAGCTCAAATCTGGCCTCTAACTGTGTGACCTTGGGCAAGTCGCTCAACCCCAATTGCCTTGCCATCCCCCCTCAAAAAAAAAGAAAAGTGTCCATATCGAGTAAGGCACACACATAAACTTCTCACAGTCTCTGTAATACAACTTTGCAAAATATCCTTGATGAACACCTCATGGGAATGAGTACAGCAATCTTTCAACATGCGGTAAAAATGCATGTGATCCTTCATTGGTCCTGTGATTATCTGACTAGCTCCGGGTAAGTTTGTGTGTGAAGGACAACAATCATATAGAGTAACATGGAAATATTCATTCATATACATATTGAGAAAGGCCTGCATTTGGGATTGTCCAATAGACAAAACATCTGATAATGGACTGAAGTATGTGACTTTTCTTCTGATCTGTCTTGTTTTTAGAGACAGCCCCAGCATGGTGTCAGCTTCCATCATTCTAACTGTTGGAGTGATCATTTATTTGATCATTACCCCAAGATGAATTTCGAATTACCCTAACAATTAGTAAAATCAATGAGATGTGTCTTTCACTCAACAAAAGTATCAAGTACCTACTGTGTATAAAGCATTGTGTTCTCTTGGTTATTAGCACTTACGATCTTCACTACCAGGTACTTATTTGACACCCATAGAATCACACAGTAAATAAGATAATTAGGGAAATGCTCTGATTTTATTGGTATGTGGAATCCACATAAGGAAAAGCCTTCTGTCAATGTTGTTTGGTATTGATGCATATTATTAGACTTAGAGTGTGGTAGACTAGAAAGAATATGACTTTGGATGTAGGGAAGATGGATTCAAATCCAACCTCTGAGACTTACCTAAACTTGCCTGGACATCAGTAAAATGAGAGGGTCATATAGTTTCTTAGGTCTTTTTCAGTTCTAGATCTGATAAACTGATATATTCATCTTTCTTGAATTTCTGAAAGAGAAAAAAATCAGTCATAAGACCCATAAAATCAGAAAGCATTTTTTGTACAATACTGATTTGAAACCTGCTATGGAAAATGGTCAGAGTGATTCTTCCTTTACTGTAATGGAAATTGTCTATATTATAACTATATGTTTGAGGGTTGTTATCTTGGTTTTGTTTTTTTGCTGTTGTTTGATTTAATTTTCAGCTCCATGAGTGATAATATTCTTAGGGAGGATATTAAGGAAATGGGTATTGGGAGATTCAAGTTGGAAAAGACAGTCATCAGAGATAAGCTGGAGACTTAGATGGAGAGGATTACCTGAACCCTTTCATTCTTTTAGATCAGGACCTGTCAGTCATCACAGCCTGCTAAATGAGCTAAGAGCTAGAGTTGTCAGTCTCTCTGAAAGGAGACAATAACTTAGTGGAACATGCAACTACATGAACTCTGAAAGCTGAAAAGAAAGTCAATTGGTTACTGGCATTTGCAAAGACTAGTCATGATGAAATCAAGCTCATTTTCTGTCTGTTAAGAGAAAATGGGCCTAGCAGTAGCTAGGTAGTCCAGTGGATCAATTACTAGACGTGGACTCAGGAAGAACTGAATTCGAATATGAATTCATACGTTTTCTGTGTGATCCTAGGCTGGTCACTTGACTTTGCGCTAGTTTCCTCATCTGTAAAATGGAAATGTTAATAGTATCTATCTCCCAGAGTTGTTGTAAGAATAAAATTAGATAATATTGTAAAGTACTGTATCTAGCACATAGTTGGCACTTAATAAATGCTTATTAAATCTAAGTCTAGATCATAGCACAACATATGGAGTGAAGAGACCATGTTTTGACAAAAAGATAAAGCCAACTTTAATGACCAATTAGTGAATTTATTGCAGTCAAATCAACCGGACAGATAAGTAAAGGTCTTGGAAACATAAGATTTCCAAGGAGCCAGAGCCAGAAAAATTAAGTCTTTTAGGGATTTGAAGGAGACAGGTATAAAGCACGTGACTGAAGCCCTAGAGGAAAATGTGTCATGATCAAGCAGGGAAATATCTTTTTTACCCAGGGAATCAAAAGCCAAGATAGGATAGCTAGCGTTCCAGTATCTTCGAGTGCTCCAGTTAAGATGAGGGCTATGACTCTGTGGTGTTTGCCTAATAGTCCAAAGCTAATGAGAGAACTCAATAAACACCAGACAGGGAAAGGCCGTCCTTAAAAACTCTGGAGTTCTGTACCTGGAATTAAAAATAAGAAAGCAGCTTCTAAAAGGACTGAGAATCTTCAGAAGCCATACCAGTTCAAACTTACAGCAGCTAAGAACCTAGGAGTTTGGACTACCATCCATCCTATATAAGATTATCTCTAGCTAACTCCTGGAAGAAGAGTGTAGTGGAATGGGAAAAGCTATTTAGAGTCAGAGGACCTGGGTTCAAATCCCAGCTCTATCATTTACTAACCATGAAATATTGGACAATTCAAAACCTCTCTGGCTCTAGATATATTCATCTATATAATAAGGAGGTCAGACTAGGTCAATTCAAAGGTCCCTTCCCACTCTAAATATATTCTCTAGAAGAGAGATTCTAAATCTTGTGTGTATATGTGTGTGTGATGGACCCCTAAGACTGTGAAGTCTGTGGATTTAGAATAATGTTTTTAAATTTAATAAAATAGAATACATGGAATTACAAAAGAAACAGTTTTCATTTAAATACATTTTTCAAAGTATTTACAGAGAGAGAGAGAGAGAGAGCTCTCTGGAACCACAAGAATGGGCCCTCTCAGGAAATAAGGAAAACTAAAGAAGGTCAAAGCCTTGTTGCCATCCACATTTGCAGAAAGATCAGAGTTAAACTCTTTTATGAGTTTGCAATTTTCCCTTTTGGTCTGTTATATTAATCTGTCGTATGTTTTCCTATAGAAGGGGAAGGAGAGGGTGGAAGAGTGAAGGAAAAAGAGATCATGTGCTTATGTCAAATATGATACAGTAGCAGAGTTTAGAAAGCAGGGCATCTCCTGCTCCAAAGGCTTAGATGCGTGAAAGGAACCCAAGATAAAAGAGAAAAGTGATTATCATAAGGACAATGTGCTGACCCCCTGAAAGCTTAAAAAAAAATAAAAAAGAGCCAGAGCTAGGGTGTAAGGGGTAGCATAGGAAGCTTGCACAGATCTAAGATGTTCCAAGTAAAAATTTTCAAGAGACAGAGTTTCTGGGTAAACTATAATCAGTTTTATCAACCACAGCTAGCAAGTAGGTTAACAAAAAGAACTCATTTGTCTTTTCCATGAACAAAGAGACACAATTTGTGAAACCTTCAATACTTACAAAGTCTTTGAAAAAGGTGGTACACCTGAGGGTGGAAATCAACTCTCATTGGTTAACAAGTAATGAGAAAAATGAATATTATAATGAGAGTTGTGTTTATTCTAATGAGGGAATGCAGGACATGACTCTCATCACTCCGTTTTGGTCAAAGAGGATTATCTGTACCCATATCACCAGTCTGACAAAAGACTTGTCTAAGTAAAACACAGTACTCCAGAATCCATCAATCCACCTAAACTAAAATGTCTTTACCTTTTGGACAGATCTAAGTTTTCCCTCTTATTATCAATCCTGCACTTCAAAGGTTGCCTGAGTAACCTACAGGGACTGGTTTCTGAATTATGAAGTAGAAAATGGTAAAAACCTTGGTCCTAATTCAATAATTAGTAATTAATACAAGAAAGAAAAAATCACTTCTCTCAAAGAGTAATGGCCCTTTGACACCACAGTAGTTCCAGTGTCCAAAATATAGAAGACATTCAATAAATGATGTTAACTAAGAAATTTAATGTCACTTTAATTTGAACTTGATAAGTATTTTCATTATTTTCCAGGTGATTTATGTATGGAAAAGGAATTCAGAAAAAGATCACAAATAAAAATGCTTGTAATTGATAAGATTGAAGCAGAGACCAAACATTAACAATACAACCTCACTCTGTAGTTTAATGCTATTTGGACAATTTTCTTGGAAGTCTAGCATGTTCAAAATCATTCTTCTTCTAGCATGATGGACTCTCTGATTTAAGAAAGCAATTGAAATTATACACGGGGCACTTTTTTTTCTTGCTATCTGGTCAAAAAAAGCAACTATAATTTTTCTCTTTAGGAACAATCTGGTGATTCCATCTTCAAAGCTGTTATTTACATATCAACAGCTTTGTTCAACTCCCTTGTTCTTTGGCCAAATGTGAAATTACAATGAAAACTAGAGAACAGGGTGACACCCAAAAAAGTCAGATCCAAAAGGCAAGAAAAGAGTAAACAAGATTATGAGAAATAAACAATGTTTCACAGGGCACAGATATTGCCTTCATTTTTTTATCATCATACTCTCTCTTTACAATATTTTGGTTCTTTTAAATGAGTGGTTTTTTCTCCATTCCAATTTGAGTCTCTGTGACTCAAAAAATGCACATTAAGCTTTCCTTATGTTAAATGAGATAGAATTAACTATCTCTTGTTGATTGATTTCTTAACCCACTATCCATTGATTTCATAAATGTAAATTGATGATCATGTACCTTTCCTTCCAATTGTTAACAATCGACATTCACAATCCAACAAAATTTCTTTACATCTATTTTGCATTGTTATGTATGTTGTTTCCCCTCCAGTAGAATGTAAACTCCTTAAGGTCAAGGACTTTTTTTTTTAATGTATAGCCACATTATATATACAGCACAGGGCCTGGAGTAGAAGAGCTGCTTAATAAGTGCTTATTGAATTTAATTTAATTTAATTTTTATATTCTGATTGATTGACCACCAAATCTAGAAGGAAAAACAAAATTCTTTAAACCAGAGTATAGATTTTAAAAATTGTAATAGCTATATTTGTTTTGAATTGTTATACTAACTTTGTCCTAACTTCTACTAAGGTCCTACCCTAATTCTTTCTTTTAATACAATCAATACTAGCTTTGTGACCCTGGGAAAGTCACTTAACGTCTGTTTTCCTCAGTTTCAACATCTGTAAAATTGGAAAGAGCTTAGCACAGTACCTGACCCAGAGTAAGCTCTATAATTAAATTCCTTTTAGTTGTGAGGATCTAAAGAGATACCTTATGTAAAGAGATTACCACTGACTTTCTAAAACAGACCCTCATCACTTCTTGCCTAGATTATTGTAATATCCTCTTAATTGGTCTTCTTGCTTTAGGTTTCTCTTTCCATTCCATCCTCCACACAGCTGCTAAAGTAATTTTTCTAAAGCACAGGTTTGACCATGTCACTTCTCTGTTCAGTAAACTCCTGGGACTCCCTATTACCTGCAAAGGGCATTTAAGGTCCTTTTACAAGCTGGCTCTAACCTACTTTTCCATTCTTATTGCACAGTACTCCCTTTCACACACTCTCCAGACAGAGCAACTGGTTTCCTTACTGTTTCCCACATATAACACTCCATCTCTTCTCTCTGTGTCTTTGAATAACCTGTTTCCCATTCTTCAAATACACTCCTTTCCCTCCTCTGTCTCTTTAGAATCTCTAGTTTCCTTCAAAGTTCAGCTCAAATATCATTATATAAATGAAGACTTTCATGATTCTTCCAGCTGCTAATGTCTACCTCCCCAAACTGCCTTGAATTTATTCTATATATAATTATGTGCATATGTATTTCTTCCCACAATAGAACATAAACCCCTTTAGGACAGAGTTAATTAACTTCATTTTTTGTATGTGTATCCCTACCATCTAGAATATTTCCTGGCACATAGGTGCTTTAAAAATCTCTGTTGGCTCACTGTCACAGTGGGTACTTTAAAAAAGCTTGTTGATTCATTGATTGATTCTCAGAGGCTATACCAGCACAATACAAGCTCTGACAAGTCCTATCAAGCTTCAATACAAGCCCAGTGATGGTCTATGTATCTGTTATCTGATGACTGGCCTAAGTTCAGAGAAGTTTCCCACATGAAAGTTGCTCGCCATGTAGAATAGAAAACTCTATAAGACCAACAATACAGGTCTGAAAGTTATCAGCTACATCAGTAGAGACAGCAGCAATATGAACAAAATCATGACTCCTGCAAACATTAAAGCATTTCTCCTAATGCATTCCTAGGATTTCTCCTTACAAAACTACAGTTCCATTCCAGCTTCTTTGGGCAGGGATCCTTGCTCACTTCTGTTCATTAGAGAAGGTATCTAGGTGGCATGATGAATAGAGTGATGGACTTGGACCCAAGAAGACCTGAGTTTTAATCTACTTCAGACACTTACTAGCTACATGACCCTGAACAAGTCACTTGATCTCTCTCAACCTCGGTCTCCTCATCTGTAAGATGAGGATTAAAATAGAACCTACCTCACAAGGTTGTTATTAGGATCTAATGAGTTACCTTGTGTAAAGTGTGTTGCAACCTTTACAACACTATATAAATGTAAGCTGTTGCAGCTGTGGTGGTGGTTGTTGTTATTAGAAAGAAACATGCAATATCCCTGAAATATTCAAGTACCTGAGGAAAATGTTATGGGATTCTTTTATGGTGCAAATGCTCCAGAGGAAGCTAGGTAGCTAGTAGATAAAGTCCTGGACATAAAGTCAGGAAGATCTGAATTTACATCTGACCCCTGACACTTACTAGCTATGTGACTTTGGGCAAGTCACTTAACCACTGCCTGCCTCAGTTTCCTCAACTGTAAAATGAGGATGATAATAGCACCTTCCCCCCAGGGTTGTTATGAGGATCAGGTGAGATAATTGTAAAGCATTTAGCACAATAAGCATTTAATAAATGCTTATTTCCTTTCTCCTATGTACTGCTGACCCCAATTTCCCCTCTGGTTCCGTGTATGGATATGCTTTGCCCTGACAGCTTGCTTTGTATTTACATGAATAACAAATTGGGTTAAATTTCTAAGAGCAATAGTTTTTTTTCCAGATGGTGGTTTTGTTTGTTTTGTTGTTGCTATTGTTGTTGCTTTATGGACAGAAAACAAACTCATTATATTCTGATGGGTTCTGCAGATTTTTCCTCATAAAAATGAGAGGAAAGTTTATTTATAGTAGAAATATTAGGAAACTAAATACTATTTCACTGACTAGAACCGTTTGGGCAGAAGGGGTCACATCTGAAATCCAAAGCCAGATGTCTCTTTTAAAGACAGGAAAGTAAACCTAGAACCTGGGGTGAATAGTAATTAGATGGCACACTGGAAAATATTTTATGTACTCTGCATTCTGCCTTGATTCTATTGGTTTTCTTGAGACATCGTATTGGGAAGAATTTTGGATTCTATATGCTACGAGCTAGCATGCTCACCATTTGGCATTAGGAGGAGTAGCAAGGAACCAGTAGCATTGGGAGAGAGTGTCCTTGGTAATAATGGAGAGGATCAATGTATATAGTTTTTAATGGATCTGATAATTTGTTAATGATTTTACGATTTCCATTAAATAACCAAAAGAACCAAAAACATAGAGGCAAAGTTAGTAATATATTTAAAAACCAAGAATGAAAAAAAAAATGAGTATACAAAATCCTTATGGCAGGATTGCTCAGAGGTTCAAATGGTGGGGCGGGGAGGGGAGGCATCTGTTAGGTGGAACAGAGGATAGAGTACCTGACCTAGAGTCAGGAAAACCTAAGTTCAAATCCAGCCTCAGAGACTTACTAGCTATGTGACCCTGGGAAAGTCACTTAACCTCTGTTTTCCTCACTTTCAACATCTGTAAAATGAGGAAATGGTAGCACTTACCTCCCAGGATCAAATAAGATAATAATTGTAAAGAGCTTAGCACAGTTCCTGACCCACAGTAAGCTCTATAAAAATGTTGGCCATGGTTATTGTTGTTGTTATATGTGCATATGCCTGTGTGCATACATGTATGTGAGCATGTACTGTGCCAGCATCTTCCATCAAAGAAGATGCTGCTGTGCTCTATGAACAAATCAGAACCGAATGGCTCAAAAGAAACAAGAGATGCACAAATTTAGAGAATCCACCCCAAATGTTCACATGGACTATTTGTGCCATACCTGTGGTACAGCGTTCTGAGCTCATATTGGTCTGATCAGCCACAGTCGGGAACACTGTAACTTGACTCTAACATGGTGGTGCCATTTTGGTCCTCTTCAAGAATGAAGAACAATCACCAGCTATACCATGCTCTCTGTTGACAGAACAATATTAAATATTAGTGGAAAAACTACTACAATAATAATACATTTCAATCAACCAAGCAGTAAACCTTTACTAAAAGCCCACTATTATGCCAGGTCCTATGGTGGTCTCTGAAGATACAAAGGTAAAAGTTTATTAAGTCCCTGCCCTCAGAGAACTTGCTTTCTGTTGGGGGAAGATAAATAAATATAAAACATATGCATAGTAAACACAAGGTAGTTTCAGGCAGACATTAACATGTTAGGCCATTACTGGAGACTTCAAGTAGGGGATTAAGTCTTGAATTGAGCTTTGAAGGAAATTAGAGATTCTAAATAAAGTCACCTTCATTCATAGAAGGAAGTAGAATCCAGGCATTAGGACCAACCTATGCAAAGACACAGAAATGGAATATGCAATGTTACAAATAAAAAAGAGCAAATCAGCCAGTTTGGCTAGAAGTTAGTTTATATTGAGCTAAAATTTACAAACACTTTCTTCACAACAAAATTCTGTGGGTAATTAGTTGATGAAATGAAGCCTCAGGAATGGTGCATGACTTGGCTACAGTCACATAAGTAGTAGGCATCAGAGATGGGACCTGACTTTATGACTTCTGATCTCAAGGCCAGTGTTCATAACATATATTATTGCTAACATTTTGTCCTATCTGGAGGGGAAAATCTCATCAGTGAATTTAGATGGTCCTAAATTCTTGATTACCAAACATTAACATTTGTTTTCCCAACATTCCAGAACGTTTCTAATTTTAAATAATTAGGCTTTACCTTTTCATAGAACTTTATAATTTAACATGACACAAAATCCATGATTTTTCCAAATATTTGGTATACTCTCTTCTTTCAGATCTCCGGAGAATCAATCACTGAAGGCTCTCAAAATTGTCACACCTACTACAAAATCTTCCAGATAGAGAAATAGACATACAGACCAGTAGATAGATATCTATAATCTAGTCCAACTGCCTTTCCCATTTGTGTTTTCTTTAGCACCATTTCTATTTCCTCACAGAGCAGATTGAATATCGTAGTGTTAAAGTCTAAATGTGTGGCCCCACTGGCATTAGTAGAAAGAAAGAGCTTAGTACAGAAGTCTTGACAGATCTTTCTCCATTTTTCCTCTGTTTTGTTGCCTTCTTTCCAGTTTCATCCTCAAGATGATTTAATTTAGTTAGGTGTCTTACCAAGGTTTCTGTGCACCTTTTTTCCTTACCCTTTATAAGGAGACTTTACTCATTATCTTCTACCATGCTCCTCCATAGGATTTTACAAATGAGTTCCAATTTCTTGGCCATACACTTAATAAATTAATTGGAATTAATTAGTAAATTTACGTCTTTACTTAATACTTATTTTGCTTTTATTTGCTAACCATTATTTTTATTAGGAAAACTTTACTACCTCATCTATTCTAATAGTCAATTATTTCCTACTAGTATATTCAAACCATGAGAATTCAAAATATATTACTTCTTTCTGAATGGAATGCCATCCTGGGGGTGGATAAAAGGGGGAGTAGCTCACAAGCCCTTAAGAACTTAGGCTTTAGAACTCTTGCCCAAAACTAGTAGTTCTTGTCCCACTTCCAGTGTGACCAATATTGGGTACAGAGGGGAAGAACTTGAATGCAGAGGTTCTTAACCAAGAGTCTATGAACTAGTTTTATATATATATTGATAGATACTTTTTAATATAATTAGTTTCCTTCATAATCTTATGGTTTTTACTTTATGCATTTAAAAAACTTTATTCTGAAAAACATTTATAAACTTCAGCAGAGTGCTAAAAGGGTACATGACACCTAAAAGGTTAAGAATCCTTGCCCTGAAAGAATAACAAGAGGCCAATTAAAAATGGACTTCTCTGCAGAATGTCCTATCTTAAGATGTTTACATTAAACATGCAAGTCTGAGCTTCCATCTTGGGGGATGGGGGTGCAGGGGAGTCATCCTTTGTAACATTACGTACCAAATAAGGAATTTAGAGGAGATTAAATACATCAGGCATGTAGAAGCATGTATAGATTTCAAATAAATTCAGTTGTCATTTCTTTTCATTGAAATTCTGGTCAGTGAAATTCCAAATGGGGTCCTCTTCTCTGCATTCAAAAGAGTCAACTTAGAAATGCCTTACCTTATGCTATCTTAGTTTTCATGAGTTCATTATCTAGATAATAAATCAGAGTCTTTAAAAATATGGCACTCTATCCCTGAAAGGAGCTTGATCCAGGAATTTTAATGCTGTCATAAAATTTTTATGTCCTCCAGGCTTCTGTGAAAAATACTCTCTGCTATTTTTTAGGGTTTGTCCCCATTGATTTTTTTGTAAGATCTCAGCTGTGTGTGTTTGCGAGTCTCAGTTCAATGCTAAAACTTTTAAGATTATGTGTGGGATCTCAGGCAATTATTTATTGTATTGGTACAGAATTAGTCGTATATTTTAGTCAGGACCTCAGCATCTTGACTACTCCTGGCAGTTCTAGTCAAATCACTGGCACTATAAGCTCTAGTGGCTCCCCATTGCCACTAGGATCAAATACAGTCTCCTTTGTCTTTTGTCACAGCCCCAGAAAACCTTTCCACCTTCCCATATGCTATGGTGTAGCCAAACTGACCTTCTAGTCATACTTCACACTCAACACTCCATCACTCATCTACCAACTTGTGTACTGGTTCTCCCTGTAATACATTCCCTTCTCACCTTCACCTCTTAAAATCTCCTTTCCCAAAAAAAATCAGTTTAAGTTTTTTCTTATCCCTCAGATCCTAGTACCTTCTCTGCACAAATTTCTTGGCACAGGACCCCCTCTAAAAGTACCTCCCCAGTTTTCATTCTTTGATTGGGCTCCCAGCAGAACCTCTAGGTCAAAGTACCCAGTCAGTCCATGATCCTAAAACCATAACTTCCGAACACCACTAATTCATTTATTTTGACAGTTAATTGGTTGACACAATTAGTTCATAGCAAAGATATACACTGAGATGGTCTCTTAAGAGGGTAGCTACAAAACATCCTCTCCTCTAGACTTGAGGATACCTCAGTATACACCTGTACACAATGTACAGCTGTGCATTCCAATAACTACACATGGCATCAGTAGGAAGAATGGATACATGCATAGAGTAAACTAGTAGGGAGCAAGAAGTGTAGGTAACACACATGGCCAAGACAGCTCATAACTCTGTCACCAAAGGGCCCTAATATCCTTTCTCTTGCCTTGGTGGACTCCTACTGCCCCCACAAAGGCACAGAATCTCCACCTGGCAATTCATTCACCTGGGCTCCCTGGGCCTGTTCTCCTCAACAGTTAAATTATGTAACTGGCTATATTTTTGACTCACCAAACTTGTAGTCCTCAGGTATGTCACATGCCTTCACTATTGAGGTTGCTGCCTGCTGTGTATGGTGAGTAGCTTTTCTGTGAGACTGTAAGAGGGAGAGAGAAAGAGAAGAGAAAGAGAAATCCCTTATCTTCCTCAATGGCCTCTGATAGAGGCAAGAGGAAAAAAAATGTATGATTGATTGCCTCTCAAAAGCACAGTTCTCCCTCTAAAATTAACTGTCTCCTCTACTGTGAGAGCTCACACTTAACTCAAAGCAACCTCATAAACTGTTTCCTACAGTTATAGAGTTACAGATTAGGTCTTTCTCCCCAAAGGGACACAAGGAGCATGGTCAGTCCTTCATTTATCCTATTACTATCTGCTCTCAAATTGCATCAAACGACTATAGAACTTTATACCTAATAAAGGGACAATAAAAAGTATAGACACTTCTTTGCAGTCTGAGATCTTAACATTTCCTTGTTCTTATTATCTGCCCTTTACATTCTGTAATTCCATTGACTGGTTTGGAGGTAAAATATTGCCCAGAGTGTTCTGATCAACCTCCCTAATACTACTAGATTTTTATTTATTTTTCACATATTCTTTATAAACTCATCTAGTAATAGATACTTGCTGTTTTTCAATCATGTCCAACCATTCATGACCCTGCAGACCATACTGTCCATAGGGTTTTCTTGGCAAAGATATTGGAGTGGTTTCTCATTTCCTTCTCCAGTGGATTAAGGTAAACATAGATGAAGTGACTTGTCCAGGATCACACAGCTGATAAGTGCCTGAGGCCATAGTTGAATCAGGTTTTCCTGCCTCCAGGCCCAGTGCTCTGTCCACTGAGCCATCCAACTGTCTCTGATAGATGCTTACTTATATACATATGGAAGAGACTGTTTCACTTTTTGACTGTATGTCCCTAGTGTCCAGAGCAGTGCCTGATACATAGTGGATGTTTAATAAATGCTCAATAACTAATCAATTTGGTTGATTAAATGATATAAATTTGTGGCAGGTCAAGTTCAATTGTCATTCTTCCATCAATGTTCAGCAGCATGGAAGCAGAAGCAGGGTAGGAATGTCCTACATTGTGGGGTTAGCAAGATGTAAATGGCAAGAGGACAAGGGAGCTGAGAATTCAAAGGAAGAAAACTGGTTAACTATGAAGTCAAGAGTACAAAGACAGAAAAAGCAAGATCAGAGAAAGGATGATGGATCAGGAAGACAGGGAGAAATGAAACGACTGGAGATTTGGGGAAGGAGAATGATATATCAATATGAACTATTTGCTTTCTCCTCAGACATCACTACTTTAGTGTAAGGTGAGATGATCTTATCCACATTATTTAAACAGTTTTATGTCAACTACATCAACAACTATTACAGACTCATTGGCTTGAGGAGGTGTTGGAAGGAAAGTTATTATTTGTAACCTATCATAGCTGTCTGAAGTATTTGGAGAGCTGACATATGTAAGACAGATTAGACTTATTCTGCTAGGTCCCAGGGCGTAAAATTCAAAGCAATTGATGCATGGAAGTTACAGAGAGGCAAGTTCAAACTTGATGTTAGGAAAAACTCCACAAAACTATCCAAAAATGGATTGGGACCTCCAAAAAGCAAAGAACAATCTCCATTCCTACTTCCTACATTAGGTGGCAGATTTGGAATCACTGAAGCTCTGCAAGGGAACATGGATAGATCACCTGTCAGCTATGTTGTTAAGGTTATTCTGGTTTGGTTCAGATTTTTCTTTTTATGGTCTCTGAAGTTCCTTCCATCTCATAATTCTGTGTAATTATTTTGGTGGTAGTAGTTTCGTATATTCTTAATTTGAATTAGGTCTCTGAAGTTCCTTCCATCCAAAATTTCCTTACATTGAACTATTTCATATATATTTTCATTTATTCACTTTATATTTACATTTATATATGTATTACTCTGTTAGAATGTAATCTCTGAAACTAGAGATTGTTTCATTCTTTGTTGTTTTAAGAATCTTATTGATTATGTAACTAATCCCCAGATGTCTATTAGGAAGACACAAAAGAACCCATTCCTAAGTGTTCTAGGCCCAAGGCATGACTAGAAGGGTAAAGGACCTTTATTTAGGCAGAACAACCCTTGTAAGAGTTTGGTAGCTCTATCTGAACCATGTGATAATAGTTTAATAGATAAAGAACTAGAAAGAACCCCCTTCATTTTACATATGAGGAAAATGAGGTCCATAGAGGCTAGGTGACCTGCCCAAGGTCACTCAAGTAGTTAGCAGCAGAGTTGGGAACCAATTCTACTTCATCTGACTCCAAAAGAAATCTTTCCACTGCACTATGCTGATAGTAAAATTTTATTTAGAAGAATAATAGAATTTCTGACTCCCTATTCTAATGCCTTCCCTCATTTTATAAATGAGGAAACTGAGACTCAAAGAAGTTAAATGACACATCCAAGATCAGTATTTACCTAATCAAGAAAGACATCCCATACCTTCCTTTTGTTAATAGAACATATTAAATGAAGAAATCTTGTAGCAATTGGATGGCTTAGAAAGTAACCATCCTTAGGAAATACAGGGACCCACCAAGCAAGAACAATGATTAGATATGATTGAAGAAATATCAGTTGACTAACTTGGTAGTTAGCCAAGTCAATGAAGGATGACCAGTACATGAAGTTTATATAGGAAAAAAATGATCACAGAAGAGGATAAGTAGACCGTTTGGATGACAAACATACCAAAAGAAGTAAAACAGCTGTCACCCACTTTACCTGGTGAAGGTAGGCACTTAAATGCTCACTGACTGACTAAAAGAATGTGACAGCCTTTCATTTTTTTCCAATTTACTTATTTAATTTTAGTTTTCAATATTCGTTTCCACAAGATTTTTAGTTACAAATTTTTCTCTCCATCTTTCCCCTATCCCCACCCCAAAATAGCTAGCCTACTGAATACCCCTTTCTCCAATCTATTCTCTCTTATATCTCTCCCCATCCCCTCCCCCCCAATTTTCTACTAGGCCAAGATGGATTTCTATACCCCAGTGCCTATATATCTTATTTCCCAGTTGCATGTTAAAAAAATAAAACAATGTTTAATACACATTTATTTTTAAAACTTTGAATTCCAGATTTTTTCCCTTCTTCCCTTCTCACCACCCCCACTGGGAAGATAAGCAATTCAATATAGTTTGTACGTGTGTAGTAATACAAAACATTTCCATAGTAGGTATATTGTGAAAGACTAACTATAATTCCCTCCATCCTACCCTGCCCCCCACTTATTCTATTTTCTACTTAGACCCTGTCATTTTTCAAAAGTGTTTGCTTCTGACTACCCTCTCCCCCAATCTGCCCTCCCTTCTATCTTCCCCCCTCTTATCCCCTTCCCCTCTATTTTCCTGTAGGGTAAGATACCCAATTGAGTGTGTTATGTTATTCCTTCCTTAAGCTAAATTCAATGAGAGTAAGGTTGTCCCATTCCCTTTCACATTCCTGCTCTTCCCCTCCAGTATAGCAGTTTTCTCTTGCCTCTTTTATATAAGATAATTTACCCTATTCTATCTCTCCCTTTCTTCTTCTCCTAATATATTCCTTTGTCAGAGCCTTTCAAAATCTCAAAGAAAGAGCATTAAACAGCTGCCACTGCTAATATCACATAGTATTTCCTATTTGCTATTATTAAAATACTGATCTTTTTGGCACTCTGGTTGTCATGCTTATAAGTAAAAGGGTATTGAGTTGGAGTGAGGTAGGTTTCCCAACAACCTACAGATAGTTTTCTAAGATCTTTCATACCAAAATCATTTCTGCAGTCATAGTTAATTATTTTCAATGAAAAAAACAAACAAACAAAGAAGGTAGTCTTTTGAGTCTAATGTAGAACTTTCAGGGGTTTTAATATTCTTAGTAGCAGCAAAGTTTTAGTAATAAAATATTAGAGCTGAAAGAGACCTTAAAAAAACATCTAATCTATTTTTTCTTTGGAAGAAACTGAGACCCAGAGAGGTTGTGATTTTCTCAAGGTCACAGTACCTGGCACATTATAAGCTTGTTGACTGACTGACAGAAGTAATTAGTGACACACCTGAGATTCAAACTCAGGTCTTTCTGGTCTCCTGGGTCTCAATCTAAGGGGTTTTTGTTTGCTTGGTTGTTTTTTTCCACTGTAGAACAAGGAGTTTGACCTCTTTTACTTATGGGGGATTCATGACTCATTTCAACACCCACTTTTCCTATAGATTTTTGGCTTCTAAAGAGTGAGATTTCAGCTTCAATCAGCTTAATATTCATAGGCCTAATGTGATGTGAATCACGTGATTTACTCTTACACTTTCCATTTACTTATGCAAATAGAGGCTATATTAGGGTCTATTACCATGGCCATACCATCACTGCATAGAAAAGAGGTTATTAGAGGCTCTAAAGTACATCCAACTATACAGATTATATCTATATAGTCTGTAAAATCTAACCATTAGAGTTGTCCAAAACTAGAATAAGGCGCCTTGTGGTAGACAGATAGGTAGCACAAAAATAGGCCGCTGAACTTGAAATTAGGAAGACCTGAGTTCAAATCTTCCCTCAGACCTTTACTACCTGCCTAACCCTGGGCAACTCGACCTCTCAGCCTCAATTTCTTCATCTATAAAATGGGGTGATAGAGGGGCAGATAGGTGGTGCAGTGAATAGAGCACTGGCCCTGGAGTCAGCAGGACCTGAGTTCAAATCAGGCCTCAGACATTTAACACAAAAACTAGCTGTGTGACCTTGGGCAAGTCACTTAACCCCAATTGCCCTCCAAAAAAGAAAGCAAAAGTTAAAATAAAATAAAATGCGGTGATAATAATAGCGCCTACCTCACAGGGTTATTGTAAGGATAAAGTAAGATTAGAAATGCAAGGCACCTGACAAATCTTAAAAATCTACATAAATGTTAGCTAGCTATAGTTATCGTTATTATTAATAATGAGTCCCCCTTCACCAATGGGTGACCATTTATCAAGAAATTTGTAGGTAAAAGCCATGCTTTGGGTAAGGATTGGAAAGATGTCCCTTCCAACTTCCAATTTCTATTATTCCAGTCATTATATGACTAGGGGGGAACTGAAGAAGAATAAGATGCTAAAATGTTTAAGTTTAGTATTTTCTTTCTTTGACTTATAAGCAGTCATGTATTTGATTAGAGGAGGGGAAATCAGTAGCGGAAGGATGTGCACTGAGCAGGAGCAATGTCAAGATAGTCATTATTCTCTTTGTTTTAAGAATCTTTTTGAGTCTATAACCTACTGATTAGAAAAGAATGCAAGGGAAACATTCATCTTCTTTTAATTTTAATGGGAAATTTCAAGTCTAGGTAATTTATTTTGTTTTATGACATTATATTACAATGCAGAATATGGAAAATATAACCAACCCTAAGGAATATAGAATAGCATCTCTGAATATTCCTTAGACATTAAAATATAAAACATCTAGAAGACAATTTATGTAGAAATTAAAATATAAAACATCTAGAAGAGAATTTATGTACAAATGTAGGGGTTCTGGAAATATCCCAGTAAAGTGCCATGCCCCCTTAGGTGCTCAATAAATATTCATTCATGGTGATGACGTAAATTGAGTTCTGTGTTGCACCTGCAGTGAATTCTCTTCTGTAATGAATGCTGAGCAATACTCCATGTGTGGAGCTCTGCACACAACACTTCACAGTTAGGTTGCATTTCTGTGGGATGATTCAAATTGAAGATGTCTGACAGTCATGTTTCCAAGACATTGATAGTCAAATTAGTTGTGTAGTGATCTACATTGATAACTTTAAAAAAAGAAATGATAGATTACCATGCATCGTAGACATGGCTCCTCGGGCTGCTTTTTTAGAGAATTTGCATGCCAAAAAAAAATTTTTTTTTACATTTAAGTATGCTGTGTTTCTCAAAAATGCCTTAACAAGCATTTTCTTTAGAAAATTCCTGCAACGATGTTAGAGAAGTCAGTTTGCATTCATGGTCTATTTTCCAGATGTGATAACTAAGCAGGGGTGTGCCAGAGTCAGTTTGTATTGGCTCAGGAGAAATTTTCTAAGTGAATATTTACACCTCTGAAATAAGAAAGCACTACAAATCAGGACTTGAATTGTTGTTTTGATAGAGAAAATGCTAATAATTCAGATTACATTTAAAACTGTGCCATTTGCTGTTTGTTTTGTTTGGTGGTGGTGGTAATAGTTTTCAGTTGTTAAACATTTACCATCACACCCTTGCAGCTAAGACACAGACCTCTCTAATGAGTTGAACATGACTGAGACAGGTCTACACAGCACTGAACAAGTAGATATTGGCAAATTTTTCTTAGAAATGGGCCTGAATATGTAACTAATTATCCTCCTTGTTGGTTTCCAGTCAGATTCATCAGATGTTTGCCAACCCTAACTAACTAACTACATTTGGGGCTGAATAGCAAACATGATCCTAATTCAGAAAGAATGAGGAAAGGAGGCTCATTCCTGACATTCACAGACCTTCTCTACTTCTAACATCTCCCTTTTGCATGAAACCAATTCCTCCTGGTGATAATTCTATCTTTGAATCTTTTTTTTTCATTTATTACTCTACTTAATGTGATTACTGAAGATAAGTTGTCTGGCCATCGGGGTGATTTGGGACAGTGAACCAGAAGTGGAAGCCAGAAAACCTGGGCTAAAATATTCTCTGTGTTGGGGCAACTAGGTGGCGCAGTGATAGAGCACTGACCTTGGAGTCAGGAGGATCTCAGTTCAAATCCATCCTCAGACACTTGACACGCTTACTAGCTGTGTGACCTTGGGCAAGTCACTTAACCCCAATTTTCTTGCCTTCCCCCCACAAAAAGTTTTTAAAAGATACTCACTGTGTGACCCGGAGCTTAACTTCTTAAAGTTTCAGCTTCTTGATCTGGAGAGTTTGGGTAAATGATAACTGCTGTATACAGGTCATACAGTTGTTGTGATGCTTAAATGATTTACTGCATGGAAAGCACTTTGCAAGCTTTAAAGCATAACATTAGATTGGACTTGTTAGTCATTGATGATATTGCTGCTGCTACTGTTATTGGTATTGCTCCTATTGCTTCTTCTGCTGCTGTTGCTGCTATTGTTAGAATGCTCGGTCCCATTACAAAGTCCAGCAGGGATGGGGAGACTTTTATTATGGGGACTTTGTTCTGTGAAGTTTGGATTCAGTCAAAGGGATGCACTTGAGGATCTAGAGGGTCACATGTAACCTTAAGGCTGCAGGTTTCCCACTGCTAGTCCAGGGTCTCAAAATTCCTGTTTGCCATCCCATCCCTTCCTCTCCTATCCTATCCTACCCTATCCTATCCTATCCTATCCTATTCTATCCCATCCTATCCTATCCTATCCTATTCTATCCTATCCTATCCTATACTTTCATATCCTATCCTATCCTATCCTATTCTATCCTTTCCTGTCCTGTCCTGTCCTGTCCTGTCCTGTCCTATCCTATCCTGTCCTGTCCTGTCCTGTCCTATCCTATCCTATCCTGTTCTGTCCTGTCTTATCCTGTCCTGTCCTGTCCTGCCCTGTCCTGTCCTATCCTATCCTGTCCTGTCCTATCTATCATGATAATTCTCCATACATTCATAGTAATCCCCCCTGGATGTCAGGGTCATGATATCAATCTTCCACCTCCAGAGCTAACCAATGCTAGCTCACAATGTGCATGGTGAGGGTGGTGGCAGCACAAGGGCTCCTATCCTCAGCCTCGAGTCTCTGCTCCCATTCCCCTGGCCCCATGTGCCTTTCGGATGATGAATAGCCTGTCCGATCATGTGACCAGCACTGGGTTCTTTACAGCATAGCCAGTGCTGGCTATGATTGGGTCAGCCACACACCTGCTCCCTCTTTCTCATTTTTCTACAAGCATTCTCTTTTTGTGCATCAGGGAAAATACAACCTTGGATTTGTTCACATACCAAAAGTGCAATTATAAATGGGCCCCAGTGAACAATGTGTGTGGAAAGGTACAAAATAAAGCTAGCACTTCTTCCCTTGCATATTCATTGACCACCACGGGGTAAGCATTGTATTGTCAAGGTCTGTTTCATGAGCGATTGCTGGAACCTTCAGGGAAAAGAGACTGTTTATAATGAGAGAAAAACAGATTAATCAGAACTCTAGCCTTCAGCTGTCAGGACCAGAATACAATATGTCAATAGGAATATGAGATGGCTTTGACAAGAACATGAACTGACTTGCTTTAGTCAGCCCTATTTGGAGAAACTTGATTGAAGTAAAGGTTTTCACTGGAGCCCTGAATGCTTCTCAGAAAAATCCATTAGCTATGAAAGTCGTTGCATTGATTCTAGCATAAAATACTGCGCAAAAGAGGAAAATTATATTCTAGTAGCCTCGCTGCTGATACCATGGACAAGGCTCAGAATTGATTTACTTGCAGAGGTGTGTTAGTTTCATAGAACAAGGATACCTTGCCTTAGTTGCCATCCTGTGAGCCTTCCTGGAGCAGCTGCTTTGAAGTATAAAATGAACACTAGTTATCTAGCATTCTTGGTGAATTAAGTGCCATCCATGCTTCTGACAACAGGCTATGAAGCACTTTGTTCTGCTAAAGAATACTCAGGTATGACCCATGGCTCAGAATCTCAGCTCACTTGGATCAAGATCAGTATTGCTTTCTTTATCTTGTCCTTCTTGCCCCACCCTCTATTCTCACATTCCCCCAGAACTTGAACCCTGGGAACATCTGAACTTGGTACAATTTTAAGTTGTCCTTCATTAATGTTCACTTCATTTGCAAGCAGAAGATACTACCAAAACATGGAATATAAGGCAATTTTATTACACAAAACAAAAAATGCAAGGACCATAAGAAACTGTTCCCATCTGATAGACGCTACTTTATACAATTGATCTAGCAGAGCTGAGGTTAAGGCATCAGCCCCTACCCACCCTCATGAGGGGAAAGAACTCAGCATTTCCAGAGAGCTGAGAAATCCATACCTCTTGCAAGCCCCACCTTTCTCAGAGTCCTACACTGTTAAGCTACCTTGCAGTTGACTAAGAACTTGGGCTTCTAGAGAGTAAACCCCTTACTTCCACAGACCCCCATAGTGTGTATGTGACTCATAGCACCAGGGGAGGGTGAGGTCTCAGTTTTCTCTGCAACCCAGGCTCCAGGGTTGCCAGTATCTCTTAACTTTTTGTCTCTATCACTCTTTCTCTCTTGTTGCTGCCTCTACAGCTCCACTCTCTCCCATACCAGTTTGTTTACAGCTCATCATTGCCACAGTCCATCACTCCCATCAAGGCTTGGATAGTCAAAGGAAAGTTTTAATCAGTGATTTTTTTTATCAATTTGATATATGCTTTGAATTTGACATGACTTTCTTCTCTGCCTCACACATAAGTGGTTGCAGTTTATAATTTACAAAGTGTGCCCATCATTTGGGTAATGCCTGGAGAGAGTATGATACAGGGGTGGGGAATGTGGCCCTCTAGATACTCAAGTGCAGCCCTTTGACTGAATCTAAACTTCACAGAACAAATCTCCTTAATAAAAGGATTTGTTCTGTAAAACTTGGACGTAATCAAAAGGTTGTACCCAAGGACCTAGAAGGCCACCTGTGACCTCAAGTTTCCCCACCCCTGGATGGTATATGGAAGGAATGGAATGCTATTGTGCCATAAGAAATTAATTAGATGGAGGACTTGTATGAACTGATGCATACTAAAGTGAACAGAAGCAGAACAATTTATACTATAACAAAATTGTAAAACTGACCAACTTTGAAAGGCTTAAGATCATTATAGTTGATCAATATAATAACCAACCTGTGATTGTCCCCCTTCCTCATCTCTACTTCCTGACTTCCTTCAGTTCCCTCCTAAAATCCTGCCTTCTACAAGAAGCCTTTACTGATACTGCTTCATTCTAGTGCCCTCCTTTTGATGATTATCTCCATTTTATCCCACGTATAGTTTGTTGTCCCAGATGCTTGAATATTGTTTCTCCCATTAGACTGTGAACTCCTTGAGAGCAGGAACTGTCTTAGAACTTAACACAGCTCCTGGCATTTAGTAGGGGCTTAATGTTTATTGCCTGACTGACAACCATGATTACAGAGGACTAATGATTAATAAAGCTATACACCTCCTGACAGAATAGTGATGGACTAAATATTCAGGATAAGATGTATATTTTTGGATATGGCCAGTATGAGAATTTGTTTTACTTGTACACTTATTTGTTACAAGTCAAAGTATTTGGAACAATGATGGGGAAAATTGGTTAGAAAGCAGGGATGTTCTATAAGTTTCATCCTTACCCCATTGGAAATAATTTGAATTTGTTTTTATTTTATTGTTAGTATTTTTACTTGACTTATAATCAAAATTATTTGAATTGGTTTTTTTCTGAATCCCAAGTCTAGACAATATAATTAAAATATTAAATAGAAGAAATCACTTTAGCCAGAATCATTTCT
This sequence comes from Petaurus breviceps papuanus, assembly GCF_028583685.1. Taxonomy (NCBI): domain Eukaryota; kingdom Metazoa; phylum Chordata; class Mammalia; order Diprotodontia; family Petauridae; genus Petaurus; species Petaurus breviceps. The sequence goes on from NW_027186304.1 coordinate 84,372,425, forward strand.
CAGGTAAACTGTTCCCAGCTCACTCTTTATGTATAAAAGGTATTTCAATATGGTTCAAAGGAAGGCATAGTTTCAGGAGAAAGAAATCCTAATTCACTATAATGAATTGGCTATAAAATATAACCTCAATAACTATAAGAATTAACTTATTCAGTGGGTCCATTTTAGATTGCCGCTTTCTGTATTAGCAATTATCTACTAAAGGAGATTATAATTATAATTGAGTTATATAGCTATAGAACATTATGTAGGTATAGAATATATGTATATAGTTATAGAGCATTATATATACTATATGGTCATATAATATATATAGTTATAGAATGTTATATTTCAAATCAACTGTTGCTAGACTTCTCTTTTAAGAAATAACTAGTCCCATAAATCAAAACCAACATGACTGTGTTCCCCACAAAAAGGAAGATATTTATCTTCCTTTTTGCTATTATAGGAATATCGGAATACAAATCACCTACTAGTTTTCCAGTTATTTTGGATAAATAGAATATAAGGAAGAATACAAATATGTATTAAGCCTCTACTATGTGCCAGGTACTGTGTGCCAAGTACTTTATGAATAGTATCTCACAACAGCCATGAGGTAGGTGCTATTATTATCCCTATTTTACAGTTAAGGAAATTGAAGCAAGCAAAGATTAAATGAATTGTCCAAGGAAAGACAGTTTGTATGAGTTTGAGGCCAGATTTGAATTCAGATCTTCCTGATTCCAGGTCCAGAACTCTATCCACTGCACAATCTAGCTGCTTTTATAAAGAAGTAAAGTTAGGGCACTGCCCTGTTTGAAACTTTGCAAGATTAAATTGCATTTTTCCTATGTGAGAATACTATTCCCTTGGGGTTTTTGCAATAGTCCTATAGCTAGAGTTCCAAAAAAACAACTATCTATGGCTATATCGAGTTTGGTTCCTAACAAAGCAGATTCGTGTTTGAGAACAGATTGACATGGATTGTGTTTTTGTTTTGTTAATTAGAAATCTAAGAAGATGTGGCTACCTTAGCTCTGGAAAAGGCTTGTGATGCACATAGGAAGAATATGTAATCAAATTCTGTGATAAAATGACTAAGCATGCAAATAAAGCCTTTTTTTTTAGGCGATCAGGGCTAAGTGACTTTCCCAAGGTCACATAGCTTGAATGTTTCTGAGGCCAAATTAGAACTCAGGTCCTACTAACTCAAGGGCCAGTACTATATCCACTGTGCCACCTAGCTGCCCCATAAATAAAGTCCTGAGAGGCAGTGTCCTGTAGCAGATAGATATAGCCAGTCCAGAACACCTGGGTTGAAGTCCTGCCTTTGACACATACTAGCCTACATAAAGATTGAGGGAGGTGGAGAATAAAATAATAAGAATTAGTAAACAGCTTTTGAACTTTCTGTTGTCAGCTCCTGGACACTGAAAATAACATGGTAGCTTTGGGTAAGTGGGTTGTGATGAAGTCTTAGATACAAGTACTTAGCTGCACACATGCAAGTTAAAGCCCCACTCCCAAGGGAGCAGAAAGTTCTATGGAAACTGAGTATTCTAGACTGTTTCCAACTCAGATTCCGGCAACATTTTCAAAGTAAATAAATTCAGGTATGCCTGTTCACAAGGATTTGTGTCTAATTGGAAGGAGAAAAAATGCCAGACCATGGGATCTCTCCAGAACAATCACTTCAGATTGAAATTACCATATAGGCAATAGGGGCAAGCCAGATAATTAAGGAAGGAAGGCATCATAGGAAAAAAAAAAAAGACAAAAAGGTATGATGCCACCAGGAAGAGAGATGATGTGCAATTAACCTTTCCGACAATTAACCATGGCTCATCAAGCAAACTCCTTTCATAGAAAGGATGAGGGCTACACCATGACATTTTCTCAAATATTATTTATCCACTTGCAAACTACAAATTTTCCTCTCTTTTTTTGGAATCATAGAAACGGATATATTTAGACCTGCTTCTCCCACGTTATCAACTTTCACAGTAATATTTTACTAAAGGACTCCAAATTACTAATGGATTTCAGTAGGTTGTGCCTTAGACCAAAAGTGTCAAACACAGCCTGTGGGCTGCATTCTGGAAGCAACATTTCTGAGTACAGCCAAACCAGATGAAAATATATGTGTGAAATACTAACAAAATGACTAAAAATACAATAGAACACTGATAATGTTAATATGTGATTTTCTAAATCAATAATGCAGCCTTCAGGGATCCCAATGCCTTATTTAATGGTCCCTTGTTTCTACTTGAGTTTGACATCACTGCCTTAGACTACGTAAGTCTGAATCAAATACATTGAATATTGAAGTGAATGTTACACATTTACCCTTCACCTTATGCATTTATATTGCGGAAGGGAGAGCTTAACATAAATTTTGAGTTCAGAGCAATTTGACCCTCAAACAGATCTCATATTCCACCTCCTCCTGTGTGATCAAAGCTGAATGAATTAATGCTGCAGATTCTGTTTCCGGAATTACATAGTAGATAGAAGGACAATCCAACCATAAATATGCCATTCTTCAAAGGGTACTGACTTTCCTCCTGGAATATCTGGGCAAATATAACATTCTCATGCTGTGTCTCTTTTAGAATATGAGCTGTTTGAGAACAGGGACTGTCATGCTTTTATATTTGTACCCTGGGTCTTAAGAAGAGTGCCTTGCATATAGCAATAACCAAATAAACATTGTTTTTCATGTGTTCCTTCACTCAGCAGAAACTGCCCTCCCTGAGGTTGCCAGTGATCTCTTAACTGATAAGTCTTATGACCTATTCTCAGTCTTTATCCTTCTGGTCCCCACAGATACTGTTGACAAGCCTGTCTTCCTTGATGCTCACTATTCTATCTTGATTCTGCTCCCACTTCTCTGACCATTCCTTCTCAGTTTAATTTGCTAGATCATCATCATTACCTTTCCACTAACAGTGAGTATGCACCCCATGGAAATTAAAATTCAGGACAGTCCATATTAGTATAATATTTTATCTGTGTTATCTCACTTGATCCATAAGAAATTGCTATGAGGTGGACAGTGCAAATCTTGTTATCCCTTTGGAAGTTTTGCTTTCATACTTAGAAATTCTCATACTAAAGAATGTAAAACAAGATTCAAGATATTATCAAGTGACATATCAGATAGAGGAAAAGATTAAAAAAATAACATTCCACCTTTTCGAGTTCAGGTAGTTTTGCATAGAATAATTAGAAATAAGTCCAGGAAATGCTATTGTGATGTAAAAAGCATGGTGGTTTCTGAAAAACCGGGGAAAGCATAAACTAATCTAAAGTGAAATGAACAGAACCAGGAGAAGACTGTATACAGTAACAGCAATATTGTAATGATAATCAACCGTGAAAGACTTAGCTACTCTGATCAATACAATGACCCAAGATAATTCCAAAAGTCTCATGATGAAAAATGCTATCTACTTCCAGAGAGAGAACTGATGGACTCGGAGCAGACTGAAGCATACTCTTGTTCACTACTTTTAATTTTCTGGCTTTTTTTTCTTCAACATGCCTAATACAAATTATGTTGTGCATGATTTCATATGTATGATGGGTATCATGTTGCTCGTTTTCTCAATGGGTGGGAGAGGGCTAGAGGGAGGGAGAATTTTAGAACTCAAACTTTTAAAGTGAATGTAAAAAATAAATAAGTTCAAGGAAAAAGAGACTTGATTTTCAGAAATGTTAGACATTTCTGATTAGGACATCATAGTAGACAAGTCACCAGTTATGATGGACTGTTTTTCAGCTTGAATGGCACCAAAAACAAACCACATGCTGTTTTTCATGTCTCTTTCTCTTTGATTTCTTGCTAATCTCATCCACTGTCTTTGAAGTGATTAATATAAATCACATCAGTGTTAGATAATGTGGGTCCTCTGACTTCAAATCCATGCATTTGACCACAATGCCATATCATCTCTAGGTCTGTCATCTTGTATTTTTATCATCAATATGTTCTGGAAAGCTATTCCTTACTCCCTCCATTGGATGGTGTTTGTCTTCTTAGATTTTCTACAATCACAATAGAATACTCTAGAAATGGAAACTTGTTCATAACAAAGTGCAGAAAGCTCAATTGTGCAAGGGCAAAATAGTCGATCAACAAATATTTATTAAGACCTAATATGTATTAGATGATAGGTATGCAAAGACCCAGGAGAGCTAGGGTGAAACAGTGCATGTAGTGCTGGACCAAGAATCAGGAAGACTTACCTTCCTGAGTTCAAATCTGGCTTCAGACACTTACTCGCTGTGTGACCCTGGATAATCACTTAATCCTCTTTGCCTCAGTTCTTCATCTGTAAAATGAGCTGGAGAAGGAAATTGTAAATCATGGCAGCATCTCAGCCAAAAAAACCCCAAATGGGGTCACAAAGGGTCAGATAGGACTGAAAACAACTGAACAACAACCATACAAAGGAAAAATGAACCAGTCCCTCTCCTCAAAAGGTTTACCTTTCTGGACAGGGGAAGGTAGGTAAAGCATGGAAACCATCGATGAGGCAAAGGAATGAACGAAGGTGTCAAGGGCTTAGAAAATATACTCATTTCCAGCATTGGGACCACTTGGGAAAGTCTTACTGCAAACTGCAGATTCCTTCTAGCATCCTCATTTCTTCCACCACACCCAGAGAAAAGGGAAGAGACAAGGTATTGTCCTCTGCCCTTCTCTTTCCTCTCCCTGCATCAGAGATAGGGGGAAAGTGAAGGCTTATTTCCCTCTTTCTTCCCTTCCTCTTGAGATGGCCAACTGGTCACTGCCATTAACCTAGAAGTTATTCATCTCTCACCTCTCTTGCCCCAGCTAAAGTACTTCCAAATAGTAAGTCCTCTTGTCTAGCACAAGAGTAGTTTTTCCACGAAAAAGTGCTTGGAACACATAATAATATCTGGGCACATAATATTTTAAATAGAATTCACTAATGTATTTAAAATTTGCTTCTTCTTGCCTGTCTTTCAGTCATTTAACAAATATTTTAAAGTGCCTACTATGTGTCAGACACTGTGCTTAATTCTGAGCATACCAAGAAAAGCAAAAGATAGCCCCTGCCCTCAAGGAGCTCACAGTCTAATGGGAGAAACAACTATGTACAAGCTTTACAACAAGCTATACACAGGGAAAATTGGAGATTATCAATGTGGGGTAGGGGTGAGAAAGAGAAAAGGAAAGGGATAGGAAAAGAGAGGGGGCAGGGGAGGGATGGAGAGAGACAAAGACAAAAGGCACAGAGAGATAGAGACAGAGGGAGGGAGCAAGGTGGAGAGGGAGAGAGAGGGAAGCAGGGAAATACAGATCGTGACTTAACTTTGTGACTCATGATAAATAACCCAGTGGAGACACCCTGATCCTCAAAGAACACAGCACTTTGGGTTTTGTTTTGGTTTTGTTTTTAAGGAGGAAAATGGCATTTTACCTTATGGAATGAATCCATTTATTATATCATTATATTTACATATACCTGTTTTTCTATATGTATATCTGTATGTGTATATACATATAGAATGTATACACATGAATATATGACATGAATACCCAGGTAGGTCTGCTGGGCCACTCTCATAAAAACCTCTCATTACCCTAAGTGTTTTCAAAACACTGCGCTCTTTATTCCTTCCCTGTGTCCTTATTTACATGTGTTTGGTTTGTGTGGGCATTTGGATTCTAAGAGGATGTTATCAACTTCACTGGTAAATATTTTTAGCCTTCTCAGGGTAGGACTCCTTGTTCACAACATCTTATTTGTGATCTCAGGACCGTGATTATTGCTAACAAGTAGCTTTTACAAACATCTGCTTTGAGGAATGAGGACTAAGAAGGAGGGTGATCTAAAAGAAGAAAGAGGCATTAAAATAAATATTGATGATGGGACTTACACTCCTCTATGTATATTCATTTAGGACTGCTGAATTAGACCTTTTAACTTGCCACATGGCTACAAGTCCTCTGTGGCATCTGCCAGCACTGAGATTTTCTAGTTCTCTGTACCCAATGTCAAGCAGGCTTTCCTGGCCCCACCACTGCTAGTGATTTCTCTCCTAAAGTCATCCTCTGGCTACTCTGTATATATCCTGTATATACTTATTTTGTATACACTTATCTATTTAATGTTATCTCCCCCTTCAAGGTAAGGATTCCTTTTTCCTTTATCCTTCTATTGCCCAAACTTAGCACAGTACTAGGAACATAGTAAGCACTTAAAAATGCTTATTATTAGATAGATTTAATAATTGGTTATAGGCTGATGAACTTCCAGTCCCCTCACCTTTCTCCTCTGGATCCATTCCAGCTTATAATTGTACCTAATGTGTAGTCTCATTCTGCCCCTAGGTGTTCAGGATGAACAAATGATGGATTTAAAGTCAAAGGAATTAGGTTCAAATCCTAGCTATGTGAATTTGGACAAATCACATGACCTCTCCGGGCCTCAGTTTCTTTTATCTTTAAAATAAGAGGGTTGGACTAGATGACCGTCAAGGTCCCTTCCAGACTGATTGACTGACCTATGACCCCATGGATCTCTTTTTGGTTCTGAAATGGTATGGTTAAATATTATATCCATTTTTTAAGCTCAGTTATATATGAAGGAAATATAAAAGGAAAACAGTAAGCATCTTAAAAGGAAAATGAACATTTGGACTTAAGCCCCAAATGTTAGATTATAGCATGACTTTAGGTAATTGTAAATAAACTTATCTCTTCTCTGTCTGTCCCTGATTTTCATTCATCCCCAGACTCTTTGTCCCAGTGAATTAAATGCCTAGAGGCTCAATAATGGGTGCTACATAAACAAATGTGGAACAGATTTCTGTGTAATATCTTCTATGTTATTTAGCATTTCATATTTCTAAAGTGCTACTCAGTCATTTTATGAGCCAATCTAATATGGCACTTGGTAAACCGGAGCCTGAGAGACGCTTGGGGAAGAGTGTCAATGGCTAGATGAAAGTCAAATGCACACCCTGGGGAATGGAAATGATGGACTGGAATATGAGACAAGTACACTAATAATGAATTCTCTAGAATATAGCCACCTGAGGCAAGAAGGACCTCAGTAGACTGAGTGAATAATCCTAGAAAATTCACATCAGTTGTAGGCCTCAGATTGTTTATAAAAATTATTGCCAGCAAATTTTGTCAAGAATTTTCAGTCTCAGTTATAATATGATAAATGAATTTGCTGAATATCTGTTATCAGTAATGGTAATAAAACAATTATATTGGTTTGCATTTGAAAATATTGAATTAATTCCTATTACACATTGATTTATTGGGCAGAATGAGAAAAATATAATTGGTGTATTTGGAAAAGAACTAAACTAAAATTACAAAATAAATGTGTGTTCAAATTTACATTGACCATACACCGAATTTTGTATAAAACCAATCAGAGAACAGGTATAGTTTCATTTATCAGCTGATTTGCTGTAGATCATGTAATTGTTTCTTTAGCTTAAGAAAATTCAAGTGCTAACAATTATTTTTTAAGATTTTGCTAGGTGGCACAGTGAATAGAGTGCCAGGTCTAGAGTCAGAAAGACTCATCTTCCTAAGTTCAAATTTGCCTTCAGAAACTTAATAGCTAGGTGATCCCGGGCAAGTCACTTAACCCTATGTGCCTCAGTTTCCTCTTCTATAAAAATGAGCTGGAGAAGGAAATGGCAAACAACTCTAGTATTTTTTTCCAAGAAGACCTCAGATAGGGTCAGGAAGAGTTGGACATTACTGAAAAATTACTGAACTGAACTGTATATTTCTATCATGAGATAACAAAACTGTTTCATGAATGTTAACTAATTTGATCCTCCTGTCAACCTTCAAGGTCAGCAGGACAGGTATTATAGGATCATAAACTTGGAAGTAGAATTAGGTAGGTTGCACAGTGGTTAGATCACAGGACCTGGACTTAGGAACACTTGAGTTTCAGTCTGACCTCTTTTCAGCCCTGGACAAGTCACTTAACCTCAATTTTCACATCTGTAAAATAGCAGTAATTATACACCTTCCTCCCAAAGTTGCTGAGAGGATCAAATGAGGTAATAATTGGCACTTGGTAAGTACTATGTAAATGTTAATTATTATATCATCTTCTAGTCCAGTGGTGTCAATGGGGGCCACTAAACTGCACATAAGCATCCCTGCAGACTACATATATTGATTTGATTTAAAAATGTAATGTTACCCATGCTTTATTGTATTTTTATTTATTTTGTTAAATATATCCCAATTCCATTTTAATCTGGTTTGGGTCACGTGTCTGACACCTGTAGTATAGTCCAAAGCACCACCCCCCCTTTAATAGATGAAGAAAGGGAAGCTCTGAGTGGGCAAGAAACTTTCCCAAAGGTCACATAACTAGTAAACCGCTGGACAGAGATACCGATCTGGTCTCGTGCCTCTAAATCCACTTTCCATTGCATCATGCTCCCTGTATTAATCCCATCATACAGCTGAGGCAGACAAGATTCAGTGACTTTAGAGTTCTAGGTCCAAATGACATCACACTCCATGAGTACAAGGGGGTGAACTAGGGTTCTAACTCAAACTCTCCAACTCCAAGGCCTGTGGTTTATTTTTTACTTTGGGGTTTTTTTTGTTTGTTTTTTCAATTTGACCTATACTAAATTGCCCATTAATTCAAGGCATCTGGAATAAGCTGGCCTTCTCCCCTAACCCCCACTATTCTGTCTTCAGAAGAGGAAAGCAGAAGCATTTTCCAGAAATGCTGCTGTTTCCTTGTTTTCTGCTTATAAACAAATGTGAGACTAAAAATGAATTATCTAAAATAGCATCTATGAGAGTTAATAGCTACTGTGGGTGGGCCATATGATAAATCTACCATCACTCCCTGTGATATTTATAATTAATACTTTCTCTTTCCTATCCAGACAAATAATTCAGCTTAGGTTTCTAAATAGAGAAATGAGGAATGTGTCTTTACGCAGAAATATTGTTATGCTTTCTGCCCTGCAAATTTAGATTTGTGAGAAAAAAAGAAAAGTATTTCCTATCAGCTCCCATTTTCCTACTGACCCTTAGACTCACCTATGTTGCCTCCTGTGAGTTAAGTAAATGCTTGACTGGTCTGGTTCCAATAGCATTCTTCTCACTGATGGGTACAATGGATTTCTTGAATTAACCAATAGATAGCAAAATATCATTTTTCAATACAGACACAACTTTAAGAGTTTGATTTCCTGTTGGGTTTCTTAAAACACTCAAGTGTTAGATTGGGCTGAAATCATTCCCTTCGAACTATTACCCAAATCTGTTGTTTCACCAAAGTAAATCATTGTATAGATAGTGTTGCTTCCCTTTTCAAAAAGGTCAGTTGACTCCCTATTGCATCCATAAGCTCCTTTGTTTGGTATGTAAAGTCCTTCTAATTCTCTCCCAACATGCCTCCCTAGGCTTATTATACCTTATCCCTCCGCAAGCATCCTATGTTTCAGTCAGACTGACTTTACTGATCACTGTATGTGACATTCGCTTTCCTATCTCTGTAGTGAAATGTTCTTCCTCATCACCTCTGACTCTTAGACTTTCTAGCTTACTTCAGATTCCTGCTCAGATATTCCCTCTTACGAGCAGTCTTTTCTGACGCCCCAGTTGTTGGTGTCCCCCCACCCCTAACCAATATATTTTCTATTTTCTTTGCATATGTTTCTTTTTACCTAGTTATCTATCCTCTAGCTATCCATCTGTTCATCCACTTATCATTCTATCTATATAATCTAACTAGCCATCTGCCTATCTATTGATGGAGATGTAAATGTCCATATAAACATATTATCCCCCCCCCACCGATAGAATGTAAGTTTCTTGAGGGCAAATACTATTTTGTATTGCCTCTATATCCCCAGCTTCTAATATAGTACCTGGTACAGGTAGGAAATTAATGGAAGGAAAGGAAAGGAAAGGAAAGGAAAGGAAAGGAAAGGAAAGGAAAGGAAAGGAAAGGAAAGGAAAGGAAAGGAAAGGAAAGGAAAGGAAAGGAAAGGAAAGGAAAGGAAAGGAAAGGAAAGGAAAGGAAAGGAACGGCAGGGAGGGG